>NW_027138678.1:237500-465000 GCF_035084215.1 Heptranchias perlo
CCCCCAGGATGTCAATGGTGTTCTTAATAAGTCCCAGTTAGCACGATGGCAATGCCATGCAACATGGAGGGTGTCCTTGGTGTGAGGATGGGACTGTGCGGTGGTCACTCCTACCAATACTGTCATGGACAGATGCATCTGCGACAGGTAGATTGGTGAGGACGAGGTCAAGCAGGTTTTTCCCTCGTGTTGGTTCGCTCACCACCTGCCGCAGGCCCAGTCTGGCAGCTATGTCCATCAGGACTCGGTCAGTAGTGGTGCTACCGAGCCACTCTTGGTGATGGACATTGAAGTCCCCCACCCAGAGTACATTTTGTGCCCTTGCTACCCTCAGTGCTTCCTCCAAGTGGTGCTCAACATGGAGGAGGACTGATTCATCAGCTGAGGGAGGACGGTAGGTGGTAATCAGCAGGAGGTTTCCTTGCCCATGTTTGACCTGATGCCATGAGATTTCATGGGGTCCAGAGTCAATGTTGGGGACTCCACATAGGGAGGTGGATGAGGGCCATAGAGGGATTTGAACAGGAGGATGAGAATTGTAGGGGCTGGAGGAGGTTACAGAGATAGGGAGGGGGGGGGCGAGGGGCCATGGAGGGATTTGAACAGGAGGATGAGGATTGTAGGGGCTGGAGGAGGTTACAGAGATAGGGAGGGGGGGCGAGGGCCATGGAGGGATTTGAACAGGAGGATGAGAATTGTAGGGGCTGGAGGAGGTTACAGAGATAGGGAGGGGGGGGCGAGGGCCATGGAGGGATTTGAACAGGAGGATGAGAATTGTAGGGGCTGGAGGAGGTTACAGAGATAGGGAGGGGGGGCGAGGGCCATGGAGGGATTTGAACAGGAGGATGAGAATTGTAGGGGCTGGAGGAGGTTACAGAGATAGGGAGGGGGGGGGCGAGGGCCATGGAGGGATTTGAACAGGAGGGTGAGAATTGTAGGGACTGGAGGAGGTTACAGAGATAGGGAGGGGGGGCGAGGGCCATGGAGGGATTTGAACAGGAGGATGAGAATTGTAGGGGCTGGAGGAGGTTACAGAGATAGGGAGGGGGGCGAGGGCCATGGAGGGACTTGAACAGGAGGATGAGAATTGTAGGGGCTGGAGGAGGTTACAGAGATAGGGAGGGGGGCGAGGGCCATGGAGGGATTTGAACAGGAGGATGAGAATTGTAGGGGCTGGAGGAGGTTACAGAGATAGGGAGGGGGGGCGAGGGCCATAGAGGGATTTGAACAGGAGGATGAGAATTGTAGGGGCTGGAGGAGGTTACAGAGATAGGGAGGGGGGGCGAGGGCCATGGAGGGATTTGAACAGGAGGATGAGAATTGTAGGGCCTGGAGGAGGTTACAGAGATAGGGAGGGGGGCGAGGGCCATGGAGGGATTTGAACAGGAGGATGAGAATTGTCGGGGCTGGAGGAGGTTACAGAGATAGGGAGGGGGGGCGAGGGCCATAAAGGGATTTGAACAGGAGGATGAGAATTGTAGGGGTTGGAGGAGGTTACAGAGATAGGGAGGGGGGGCGAGGGCCATGGAGGGACTTGAACAGGAGGATGAGAATTGTAGGGACTGGAGGAGGTTACAGAGATAGGGAGGGGGGCGAGGGCCATGGAGGGATTTGAACAGGAGGATGAGAATTGTAGGGGCTGGAGGAGGTTACAGAGATAGGGAGGGGGGGGGCGAGGGCCATGGAGGGATTTGAACAGGAGGGTGAGAATTGTAGGGACTGGAGGAGGTTACAGAGATAGGGAGGGGGGCGAGGGCCATGGAGGGATTTGAACAGGAGGATGAGGATTGTCGGGGCTGGAGGAGGTTACAGAGATAGGGAGGGGGGCGAGGGGCCATGGAGGGATTTGAACAGGAGGATGAGAATTGTCGGGGCTGGAGGAGGTTACAGAGATAGGGAGGTGGGCGAGGGCCATGGAGAGATTTGAACAGGCGGATGGGAATTGTGGGTCCAACTCGAGGGGCTGAATGGCCTCCTGCTGTCCCAGAGGGACCATGGTCGGGCAGCCACCTATTTGAGGGATCTCGGCGGTTGCTTGCTGATTGGACACTTACAGTTTCACTCTTTGCATTCCAGAATTTGTAGCCACCCCAAAAGCAAGAAACGCGAATAATCGTCCGTAATTTTACGTCTCCAAGTCTGACCTTTGCGTGATATGTTGTGGGATCTCCTGAAGATGATATGGCTGGCCTTTCTAGCATTTGGTGAGTATCTGTGCACGTAACGTGAATATTGCTGCCTGAGCAATATTAAGGTCAATCCGTAGGAGGTCGCGCGGACGAAATGCCGAGCTTGGTCTCTCCGACCTTGCCGTGTGAGAACTTCGAGACGACGAGGGCCAGGATCAGCTCGATCGAGAAATGAGTCCTTCGGCAGGACAGCGGCAGAGGTTTCTTCAAAGGGGTTCTCTTGACCAAGCAAAGTCGGAACAACTGGGCCATTCGCACCGTGGTTTCGAGTCTACCAGGCGGCCAACGCGACCATCATGTGAAGCACCCAACAGATCTTGCGAGCTGCTTCCGATGTTGTCATTCTCCAGTTCCAGCGAGCTGCACCACTGATCGGGAGATCCTCTGTTTTCCCCAAACGTCGTCCCTGACTGGGACAAAAAAAAACCGAGGCTACGATGAACCTTCATAAAACGCTGGTTCGGCCACAGCTGGAGTATTGTGTCCAGTTCTGGGCACCGCACTTTAGGAAAGATGTGAAGGCTTTAGAGAGGGCGCGGAGGAGATTTACTAGAACGGTCCCAGGGATGAGGGACTTCAGTTACCGGGATAGACCGGAGAAGCTGGGGTTGTTCTCCTCGGAATGGAGAAGGTTGAGAGGAGGTTTGATCGAGGTGTTCAAAATCATGAAGGGTCGAGACAGAGTAGATAGAGAGAGACTGTTCCCATTGGAGGAAGGGTCGAGAACCAGAGGACACAGATTTAAGGTGATTGGCAAAAGAACCAAAGGTGACATGAGGAAAAACTTTTTTACCCAGCGAGTGGTTATGATCTGGAATGCACTGCCCGAGGGGGAGGTGGAGGCAGATTCAATCATGGCCTTCGAAAGGGAACCGGATAAAAGGGGATAAAAGAAATGGGGAAAGAGCAGGGTGGGCGAGGGAATAGGACTGGTTAGATAGCTCCTTGAAAGAGTTAGCACAATGTCTACAGTTTTGGTCTCCTGACCGAGGAAAGGATGTCCTTGCCACGGAGGGAGTGCAGCAAAGGTTCACCAGACTGATTCCTGGGATGGCGGGATTGTCATTTGAGGAGAAATTGGGTCGACTCGGCCTGAATTCACTCGAGTTTAGAAGAATGAGAGGGGATCTCATCGAAACATATAAAATTCTTACAGGGCTTGACGGGGTAGATGCTGAGAGGCTGTTTCCCCTGGCTGGAGAGTCTAGAACCAGGGGGCATCGTCTCAGGATAAGGGGTCAGCCATTCAAGACTGAAATGAGGAGGAATTTCTTCACTCAGAGGGCGGTGAGTCTTTGGAATTCTCTCCCCCAGAGGGCTGTGGATGCTGAGTCATTGAGAACATTCAAAACAGCATAGTGCTAATGTTACTGGACTAATATTCTAAAGTCATGAGTTCAAATCTTGCCATAGTAGCTGGGGAATTTAAATTCAATTAATTAAAATAAAAAATCTGGAATAAAAATAAAACTGAAGAAGATAGCTTTTTGGCAACCAAAGGGATATGGGCCAAAGGCAGGTATGTGGAGTTAGATCACAGGTCAGCCATGATCTTATCAAATGGCGGAGCGGGGACGAGGGGCTGAATGGCCTACTCCTGTTCCTATATTCCGATGAATCCCGCGACCTCTCCCACCGAGAAGGACAAGAGCAGCGGGCACATGGGAACAACACCACCTGCACGTTCCCCTCCAAGTCACACACCATCCCGACTTGGAAATATATCGGCCGTTCCTTCATCGTCGCTGGGTCAAAATCCTGGAACTCCCTTCCTAACGGCACTGTGGGAGAACCTTCACCACACGGACTGCAGCGGTTCAAGAAGGCGGCTCACCACCACCTTCTCAAGGGGCAATTAGGGATGGGCAATAAATGCCGGCCTCGCCAGCGACGCCCACATCCCATGGACGAATAAAAAAAATCTATTTGCCCGTTTTCTGCAAGGACGATTACAAAATTAGGAAATAGTTGACTTTTGCTCTCTTTCATTGTTTGGGATGTGGGCTGGTGAGGCCGGCATTTATTGCCCATCACTAATTGCCCCTTGAGAAGGTGGTGGTGAGCCGCCTTCTTGAACCGCTGCAGTCCGTGTGGTGAAGGTTCTCCCACAGTGCCGTTAGGAAGGGAATTCCAGGATTTTGACCCAGCGACGATGAAGGAACGGCCGATATATTTCCAAGTGGGGATGGTGTGTGACTCGGAGGGGAACGTGCAGGTGGTGTTGTTCCCCATGTGCCTGCTGCCCTCGTCCTTCTAGGTGGTAGAGGTCGCGGGTTTGGGAGGTGCTGTCGAAGAAGCCTTGGCGAGTTGCTGCAGTGCATCCTGTGGATGGTCCACACTGCAGCCACGGTGCGCCGGTGGTGAAGGGAGTGAATGTTTAGGGTGGTGGATGGGGTGCCAATCAAGCGGGCTGCTTTGTCCTGGATGGTGTCGAGCTTCTTGAGTGTTGTTGGAGCTGCACTCATCCAGGCAAGTGGAGAGTATTCCATCACACTCCTGACTTGTGCCTTGGAGATGGTGGAAAGGCTTTGGGGAGTCAGGAGGTGAGTCACTCGCCACAGAATACCCAGCCTCTGACCTGCTCTCGTAGCCACAGTATTTATATGGCTGGTCCAGTTAAGTTTCTGGTCAATGGTGACCCCCAGGATGCTGATGGTGGGGGATTTGGCGATGGTAATGCCATTGAATGTCAAGGGGAGGTGGTTAGACTCTCTCTTGTTGGAGATGGTCATTGCCTGGCACTTGTCTGGCACGAATGTCACTTGCCACTTATCAGCCCAAGCCTGGATGTTGTCCAGGTCTTGCTGCATGCGGGCTCGGACTGCTTCATTATCTGAGGGGTTGAGATTGCAACTAAACACAGTGCAATCATCAGCGAACATCCCCATTTCTCACCTTATGATGGAGGGAAGGTCATTGATGAAGCAGCTGAAGATGGTTGGGCCTCGGACACTGCCCTGAGGAACTCCTGCAGCAATGTCCTGGGGCTGAGAAGATTGGCCTCCAACAACCACTCCCATCTTCCTTTGCGCTAGGTATGACTCCAGCCACTGGAGAGTTTTCCCTCTGATTCCCATTGACCTCAATTTTACTGGGGCTCCTTGGTGCCACACTTGAGGTCAAAGATCAGCCACGATCTGATTGAATGGCGGAGCAGGCTCGAGGGGCCAACTGGCCAACTTCTGCTCCTATTTCTTGTGTTCCCATGTGTCCACCTTGATAACATTGTCCTGTTTTGTGTTTTTTTTCCTGCAGTTCCTTGCGGCGTGGGGAATGGATTGGCATCGGAAGGTTTGTATCAAGTTACATTATTGAATGGTCCTGAGCAATTCTGCTGCCAACCTCCACCTGATCCATAACTACTGCAGGGACTTGAGCGCGTTAATCGGGTCAGTACCGAGGGAGTGCTGCACTGTCGGAGGTGCCGTCTTTCGGACGAGACGTTAAACCGAGGCCCCGCCTGGCCCTCTCAGGTGGATGTAAAATATCCCATGGTATGATCTGATGCCCTGGCCAATATCTACCCATAAACCAGCATCACGAAAACAGATTATCTGGTCGTTATCACATTGCTGTATGTGGGATCTTGCTGTGCGCATAAGTGTGAGGTGGTGCATTTTGGTCGGAAGAGCAAGGAGGCCACATGCTGCTTGGATAATCAGAGTCTAAATGGGGGAGAGGAGCAGAGGGATCTGGGGGTACAGATACACAAATCACTAAAAGTAGCAACGCAGGTTAATAAGGCCGTAAAAAAGGCAAATCAAGCACTGGGGTTCATTTCTAGAGGGATAGCATTGAAAAGCAGAGAAGTTATGTTAAACTTGGAAAGAACCTTGGTTAGACCACACTTGGAGCACTGTGCACAGTTCTGATCTCCATATACCTTGGTTAGACCACACTTGGAGCACTGTGCACAGTTCTGATCTCCATATACCTTGGTTAGACCACACTTGGAGCACTGTGCACAGTTCTGGTCTCCATATACCTTGGTTAGACCACACTTGGAGCACTGTGCACAGTTCTGGTCTCCATATACCTTGGTTAGACCACACTTGGAGCACTGTGCACAGTTCTGGTCTCCATATACCTTGGTTAGACCACACTTGGAGCACTGTGCACAGTTCTGGTCTCCATATACCTTGGTTAGACCACACTTGGAGCACTGTGCACAGTTCTGGTCTCCATATTATAAAAAGGCTATAGAGACCTTAGAGAAGGTGCAAAATAAATTCACAAGGATGATCCCAGAACTGAGAGGTTATAAACTATCAGGAAAGACTGAACAGGCTGGGGCTCTTTTCTCCAGAAAAGAGAAGACTGAGGGGTGACCTGATCGAGGTCTTTAAGATTATGAAAGGGTTCGATAGGGTAGACATAGAGAAGATGTTTCCCCTTGTGGGGGGAGACCAGAACTAGGGGGCCATAAATATAAGAGAGTCACTAATAAATCCAATCGGGAATTCAGGAGAAACTTCTTTCCCCAGAGAGTGGTGAAAATGTGGAACTCGCTCCCACAAGGAGTAGTTGAGGTGAATAGTGTGGATGGATTTAAGGGGAATCTGGATAAACACATGAGGGAGAAAGGAATAGAAGGATAGGGTGAGATGGAGTGGGGAGGGAGGAGGCTCGTGTGGAGCATAAACACCGGGATAGACCAGTTGGGCCGAATGGCCTGTTTCTGAGCTGCAGACTCTTTGTAACTCGATGTGAATTGGCTGCTGTGTCCCTGCATTACAATTGAAACTACCCATCAACAGTCCATAATTGGCTTTAAGTGTTTCGGGACATCCTGAGATTGTACAGGTCTCTTATACATGTGAGTTCCTTCTTGGTAAAATTCTCATCCTCCTGTTCAAATCCCTCCATGGCCCTCGCCCCCCCTCCCTATCTCTGTAACCTCCTCCGGCCCCTACAATTCTCAACCTCCTGTTCAAATCTCTCCATGGCCCTCGTCCCCCTCCCTATCTCTGTAACCCCCTCCAGCCCCCTACAATTCTCATCCTCCTGTTCAAATCCCTCCATGTCCCTCGCATCCCCCTCCCTATCTCTGTAACCTCCTCCAGCCCCGACAATTCTCATCCTCCTGTTCAAATCCCTCCATGGCCCTCGCCCCCCTCCCTATCTCTGTAACCTCCTCCAGCCCCTACAATTCTCATCCTCCTGTTCAAATCCCTCCATGTCCCTCACCCCCCCCTCCCTATCTCTGTAACCTCCTCCAGCCCCGACAATTCTCATCCTCCTGTTCAAATCCCTCCATGGCCCTCGCCCCCCTCCCTATCTCTGTAACCTCCTCCGGCCCCTACAATTCTCAACCTCCTGTTCAAATCTCTCCATGGCCCTCGTCCCCCTCCCTATCTCTGTAACCCCCTCCAGCCCCCTACAATTCTCATCCTCCTGTTCAAATCCCTCCATGTCCCTCGCATCCCCCTCCCTATCTCTGTAACCTCCTCCAGCCCCGACAATTCTCATCCTCCTGTTCAAATCCCTCCATGGCCCTCGCCCCCCTCCCTATCTCTGTAACCTCCTCCAGCCCCTACAATTCTCATCCTCCTGTTCAAATCCCTCCATGTCCCTCACCCCCCCTCCCTATCTCTGTAACCTCCTCCAGCCCCTACAATTCTCATCCTCCTGTTCAAATCCCTCCATGTCCCTCGCATCCCCCTCCCTATCTCTGTAACCTCCTCCAGCCCCGACAATTCTCATCCTCCTGTTCAAATCCCTCCATGGCCCTCGCCCCCCTCCCTATCTCTGTAACCTCCTCCAGCCCCTACAATTCTCATCCTCCTGTTCAAATCCCTCCATGTCCCTCGCCCCCCTCCCTATCTCTGTAATCTCCTCCAGCCCCTACGACCCTCCGAGATCTCTGCGCTCCTCCAATTCTGGCCTCTTGCCCGATTTTAATCGCTCTGCCATTGGCGGCCATGCCTTCAGCTGCCTCGGCCCTAATCCCTCAATTCCCTCTCCGCTCTCTCTCTCTCTCTCTCTCCTCCTTTGAGACGCTCCTTAAAACCTATCTCCTCGACCGAGCTTTTGGTCCCCTGTGCTGCTATCTCCTGACGCGACTCGGGTATCGAATTTAGTTTGATGGTCGCTCCTGTGAAGCGCTGAGGGAAGTTTTACTGCGTTGAAGGCGCTATATGAATGCAGTTTGTTGTTCTTGGTCCTTGTTTTAATGGTGGGGACAGGACGAAACGTTCTCCTGAGTCTGGCGGACCTCCCGGATGAACTGGTGTCTCCAACCGAGTTAAGGTTGCTCACTTTTGGTGCTTCAATGTCCCATTAGAGAAATTGAAACTCAGACTGGTGAACGGGAGCAAGCCCTGCAGCGGACGAGTCGAGGTCTATCACAATGACACGTGGGGGACCATCTGCGACGACTACTGGGACATGGCGGACGTGGTGGTGGTTTGCCGCCAGATGAACTGCGGCTTTGCCGAGCTGGCGCAAGGCTCGGCAACCTTCGGCGAAGGAACGGAGAAGATCTGGCTGGATGACGTCAAGTGCGAGGGCTCGGAGGCGACCCTGGCGGAGTGCACGCTGAAGCCCCTCGGCCAGCACAACTGCAATCACAGGGAGGACGCGGGCGTGGTTTGTAATCAAGGTGAGTGAGGGGCCCGGTCGGACAGGGCAAAGGGGGGAAACTGGGGCACGACCTTCAGTGGAACACAGACAGGGTCACATCAACGTGAGTTTGGACTGGATAGAGTCTGTCCGTCCGTCTGTCTGTCCGTCGGTCTGTCTGTCTGTCTGTCTGTCGGTCTGTCTGTCGGTCTGTCTGTCTGTCTCTCTGTCTACCTATCTATCTGTCCGTCTATCCGTCTGTCTGTCTGTCCGTCCATCTGTCTGTCTGCCTGTCTATCTGCCTGTCTGTCCATCTATCGATCTATCTGTCTGTCTGTCTGTCGATCTATCTGTCCAACTATTTATCTATCTATCTATCCATCAATCTCTCCCTCTCTCTCTCTCCAACTGTCTGTCTGTCTGTCTGTCTGCCAAACTATCTATTTCTCATCCCATTCATTACTCATCCCATTAACCCATCCCATTCATCCCTCATCCCATTAACCCATCCCATTCATCCCTCATCCTATTAACCCATTCCATTCATCCCTCATCCCATTAACCCATCCCATTCATCCCTCATCCTATTAACCCATCCCATTCATCCCTCATCCCATTAACCCATCCCATTCATCCCTCATCCTATTAACCCATTCCATTCATCCCTCATCCCATTAACCCATCCCATTCATCCCTCATCCTATTAACCCATCCCATTCATCCCTCATCCCATTAACCCATCCCATTCATCCCTCATCCTATTAACCCATTCCATTCATCCCTCATCCCATTAACCCATCCCATTCATCCCTCATCCCATTAACCCATCCCATTCATCCCTCATCCTATTAACCCATCCCATTCATCCCTCATCCTATTAACCCATCCCATTCATCCCTCATCCCATTAACCCATCCCATTCATCCCTCATCCTATTAACCCATCCCATTCATCCCTCATCCTATTAACCCATCCCATTCATCCCTCATCCCATTAACCCATCCCATTCATCCCTCATCCTATTAACCCATCCCATTCATCCCTCATCCTATTAACCCATCCCATTCATCCCTCATCCCATTAACCCATCCCACTCATCCCTCATCCTATTAACCCATCCCACTCATCCCTCATCCCATTAACCCATCCCACTCATCCCTCATCCCATTAACCCATCCCATTCATCCCTCATCCCATTAACCCATCCCACTCATCCCTCATCCTATTAACCCATCCCATTCATCCCTCATCCCATTAACCCATCCCACTCATCCCTCATCCCATTAACCCATCCCATTCATCCCTCATCCTATTAACCCATCCCACTCATCCCTCATCCCATTAACCCATCCCATTCATCCCTCATCCCATTAACCCATCCCACTCATCCCTCATCTTATTAACCCATCCCACTCATCCCTCATCCTATTAACCCATCCCACTCATCCCTCATCCCATTAACCCATCCCACTCATCCCTCATCCCATTAACCCATCCCATTCATCCCTCATCCCATTAACACATCCCATTCATCCCTCATCCTATAAACCCATCCCATTCATCCCTCATCCCATTAACCCATCCCACTCATCCCTCATCCTATTAACCCATCCCATTCATCCCTCATCCTATAAACCCATCCCATTCATCCCTCATCCCATTAACCCATCCCACTCATCCCTCATCCTATTAACTCATCCCATTCATCCCTCATCCCATTAACCCATCCCATTCATTACTCATCCCATTAACCCATCCCATTCATCCCTCATCCCATTAACCCATCCCACTCATCCCTCATCCCATTAACCCATCCCACTCATCCCTCATCCAATTAACTCATCCCATTCATCCCTCATCCCATTAACCCATCCCATTCATCCCTCATCCCATTAACCCATCCCACTCATCCCTCATCCTATTAACTCATCCCATTCATCCCTCATCCTATTAACCCATCCCATTCATCCCTCATCCCATTAACCCATCCCATTCATCCCTCATCCTAATAACCCATCCCATTCATCCCTCATCCCATTAACCCATCCCACTCATCCCTCATCCCATTAACCCATCCCACTCATCCCTCATCCCATTAACCCATCCCATTCATCCCTCATCCCATTAACCCATCCCATTCATCCCTCATCCTATTAACCCATCCCACTCATCCCTTATCCTATTAACCCATCCCATTCATCCCTCATCCTATTAACCCATCCCACTCATCCCTCATCCTATTAACTCATCCCATTCATCCCTCATCCCATTAACCCATCCCATTCATTACTCATCCCATTAACCCATCCCATTCATCCCTCATCCCATTAACCCATCCCATTCATCCCTCATCCTATTAACCCATCCCATTCATCCCTCATCCCATTAACCCATCCCACTCATCCCTCATCCCATTAACCCATCCCACTCATCCCTCATCCCATTAACCCATCCCATTCATCCCTCATCCTATTAACCCATCCCACTCATCCCTCATCCCATTAACCCATCCCATTCATCCCTCATCCTATTAACCCATCCCATTCATCCCTCATCCCATTAACCCATCCCATTCATCCCTCATCCCATTAACCCATCCCATTCATCCCTCATCCCATTAACCCATCCCATTCATCCCTCATCCCATTAACCCATCCCATTCATCCCTCATCCTATCAACCCATCCCACTCATCCCTCATCCCATTAACCCATCCCATTCATCCCTCATCCCATTAACCCATCCCACTCATCGCTCATCCCATTAACCCATCCCATTCATCCCTCATCCCATTAACCCATCCCATTCATCCCTCATCCCATTAACCCATCCCACTCATCGCTCATCCCATTAACCCATCCCATTCATCCCTCATCCCATTAACCCATCCCATTCATCCCTCATCCTATTAACCCATCCCATTCATCCCTCATCCTATTAACCCATCCCATTCATCCCTCATCCTATTAACCCATCCCACTCATCCCTCATCCTATTAACCCATCCCATTCATCCCTCATCCCATTAACCCATCCCACTCATCCCTCATCCTATTAACTCATCCCATTCAACCCTCATCCTATTAACCCATCCCACTCATCCCTCATCCTATTAACCCATCCCATTCATCCCTCATCCCATTAACCCATCCCACTCATCCCTCATCCTATTAACTCATCCCATTCAACCCTCATCCTATTAACCCATCCCATTCATCCCTCATCCCATTAACCCATCCCATTCATCCCTCATCCCATTAACCCATCCCATTCATCCCTCATCCCATTAACCCATCCCATTCATCCCTCATCCCATTAACTCATCCCATTCATCCCTCATCCCATTAACCCATCCCACTCATCCCTCATCCCATTAACCCATCCCATTCATCCCTCATCCTATTAACCCATCCCACTCATCCCTCATCCCATTAACTCATCCCATTCATCCCTCATCCCATTAACCCATCCCACTCATCCCTCATCCCATTAACCCATCCCATTCATCCCTCATCCTATTAACCCATCCCATTCATCCCTCATCCCATTAACCCATCCCATTCATCCCTCATCCCATTAACCCATTCCATTCATCCCTCATCCTATTAACCCATCCCACTCATCCCTCATCCCATTAACTCATCCCATTCATCCCTCATCCTATTAACCCATCCCATTCATCCCTCATCCCATTAACCCATCCCATTCATCCCTCATCCCATTAACCCATCCCACTCATCCCTCATCCCATTAACTCATCCCACTCATCCCTCATCCCATTAATCCATCCCATTCATCCCTCATCCTATTAACCCATCCCATTCATCCCTCATCCTATTAACCCATCCCATTCATCCCTCATCCTATTAACCCATCCCATTCATCCCTCATCCCATTAACCCATCCCACTCATCCCTCATCCTATTAACCCATCCCATTCATCCCTCATCCCATTAACCCATCCCATTCATCCCTCATCCCATTAACCCATCCCATTCATCCCTCATCCCATTAACCCATCCCATTCATCCCTCATCCCATTAACCCATCCCATTCATCCCTCATCCTATTAACCCATCCCATTCATCCCTCATCCTATTAACCCATTCCATTCATCCCTCATCCCATTAACCCATCCCATTCATCCCTCATCCTATTAACCCATCCCACTCATCCCTCATCCTATTAACCCATCCCATTCATCCCTCATCCCATTAACCCATCCCATTCATCCCTCATCCTATTAACCCATCCCATTCATCCCTCATCCTATTAACCCATCCCATTCATCCCTCATCCCATTAACCCATCCCATTCATCCCTCATCCTATTACCCCATCCCATTCATCCCTCATCGTATTAACCCATCCCACTCATCCCTCATCCTATTAACCCATCCCATTCATCCCTCATCCCATTAACCCATCCCATTCATCCCTCATCCTATTAACCCATTCCATTCATCCCTCATCCCATTAACCCATCCCATTCATCCCTCATCCCATTAACCCATCCCACTCATCCCTCATCCTATAAACCCATCCCATTCATCCCTCATCCCATTAACCCATCCCATTCATCCCTCATCCTATTAACCCATCCCATTCATCCCTCATCCTATTAACCCATCCCATTCATCCCTCATCCTATTAACCCATCCCATTCATCCCTCATCCTATTAACCCATTCCATTCATCCCTCATCCCATTAACCCATCCCATTCATCCCTCATCCTATTAACCCATCCCATTCATCCCTCATCCCATTAACCCATCCCATTCATCCCTCATCCTATTAACCCATCCCATTCATCCCTCATCCCATTAACCCATCCCATTCATCCCTCATCCTATTAACCCATCCCATTCATCCCTCATCCTATTAACCCATCCCATTCATCCCTCATCCTATTAACCCATCCCATTCATCCCTCATCCTATTAACCCATCCCACTCATCCCTCATCCTATAAACCCATCCCATTCATCCCTCATCCCATTAACCCATCCCATTCATCCCTCATCCTATTAACCCATCCCATTCATCCCTCATCCTATTAACCCATCCCATTCATCCCTCATCCTATTAACCCATCCCATTCATCCCTCATCCTATTAACCCATTCCATTCATCCCTCATCCCATTAACCCATCCCATTCATCCCTCATCCTATTAACCCATCCCATTCATCCCTCATCCCATTAACCCATCCCATTCATCCCTCATCCCATTAACCTATCCCATTCATCCCTCATCCCATTAACACATCCCATTCATCCCTCATCCTATTAACCCATTCCATTCATCCCTCATCCTATTAACCCATCCCATTCATCCCTCATCGTATTAACCCATCCCATTCATCCCTCATCCCATTAACCCATCCCATTCATCCCTCATCCCATTAACCCATCCCACTCATCCCTCATCCTATAAACCCATCCCATTCATCCCTCATCCTATTAACCCATCCCATTCATCCCTCATCCTATTAACCCATCCCATTCATCCCGCATCCCATTAACCCATCCCACTCATCCCTCATCCCATTAACCCATCCCATTCATCCCTCATCCCATTAACCCATCCCATTCATCCCTCATCCTATTAACCCATCCCACTCATCCCTCATCCTATTAACCCATCCCATTCATCCCGCATCCCATTAACCCATCCCATTCATCCCTCATCCCATTAACCCATCCCACTCATCCCTCATCCCATTAACCCATCCCATTCATCCCTCATCCTATTAACCCATCCCACTCATCCCTCATCCTATAAACCCATCCCACTCATCCCTCATCCCATTAACCCATCCCATTCATCCCTCATCCCATTAACCCATCCCATTCATCCCTCATCCCATTAACCCATCCCACTCATCCCTCATCCTATTAACCCATCCCATTCATCCCTCATCCTATTAACCCATCCCATTCATCCCTCATCCCATTAACCCATCCCACTCATCCCTCATCCCATTAACCCATCCCATTCATCCCTCATCCTATAAACCCATCCCATTCATCCCTCATCCCATTAACCCATCCCATTCATCCCTCATCCCATTAACCCATCCCACTCATCCCTCATCCCATTAACCCATCCCATTCATCCCTCATCCCATTAACCCATCCCATTCATCCCTCATCCTATTAACCCATCCCATTCATCCCTCATCCCATTAACCCATCCCACTCATCCCTCATCCCATTAACCCATCCCATTCATCCCTCATCCCATTAACCCATCCCATTCATCCCTCATCCTATTAACCCATCCCATTCATCCCTCATCCTATTAACCCATCCCATTCATCCCGCATCCCATTAACCCATCCCACTCATCCCGCATCCCATTAACACATCCCACTCATCCCTCATCCCATTAACCCATCCCACTCATCCCTCATCCCATTAACCCATCCCATTCATCCCTCATCCTATTAACCCATCCCATTCATCCCTCATCCCATTAACCCATCCCACTCATCCCTCATCCTATTAACCCATCCCATTCATCCCTCATCCTATTAACCCATCCCAGTCATTACTCATCCCATTAACTCATCCCACTCATCCCTCATCCCATTAATCCATCCCATTCATCCCTCATCCTATTAACCCATCCCATTCATCCCTCATCCCATTAACCCATCCCATTCATCCCTCATCCCATTAACCCATCCCACTCATCCCTCATCCTATTAACCCATCCCATTCATCCCTCATCCCATTAACCCATCCCACTCATCCCTCATCCTATTAACCCATCCCATTCATCCCTCATCCCATTAACCCATCCCACTCATCCCTCATCCTATTAACCCATCCCATTCATCCCTGATCCCATTAACCCATCCCATTCATCCCTCATCCCATTAACCCATCCCACTCATCCCTCATCCTATTAACCCATCCCATTCATCCCTCATCCCATTAACCCATCCCATTCATCCCTCATCCCATTAACCCATCCCATTCATCCCTCATCCTATTAACCCATCCCACTCATCCCTCATCCTATTAACTCATCCCATTCAACCCTCATCCCATTAACCCATCCCATTCATCCCTCATCCCATTAACCCATCCCACTCATCCCTCATCCTATAAACCCATCCCATTCATCCCTCATCCCATTAACCCATCCCACTCATGCCTCATCCTATTAACCCATCCCATTCATCCCTCATCCCATTAACCCATCCCATTCATCCCTCATCCTATTAACCCATCCCACTCATCCCTCATCCCATTAACCCATCCCATTCATCCCTCATCCCATTAACCCATCCCACTCATCCCTCATCCTATAAACCCATCCCATTCATCCCTCATCCTATTAACCCATCCCATTCATCCCTCATCCCATTAACCCATCCCATTCATCCCTCATCCTATTAACCCATCCCATTCATCCCTCATCCCATTAACCCATCCCACTCATCCCTCATCCCATTAACCCATCCCACTCATCCCTCATCCCATTAACCCATCCCATTCATCCCTCATCCTATTAACCCATCCCACTCATCCCTCATCCCATTAACCCATCCCATTCATCCCTCATCCTATTAACCCATCCCATTCATCCCTCATCCCATTAACCCATCCCATTCATCCCTCATCCCATTAACCCATCCCATTCATCCCTCAACCCATTAACCCATCCCATTCATCCCTCATCCCATTAACCCATCCCATTCATCCCTCATCCCATTAACCCATCCCATTCATCCCTCATCCCATTAACCCATCCCATTCATCCCTCATCCTATCAACCCATCCCACTCATCCCTCATCCCATTAACCCATCCCATTCATCCCTCATCCCATTAACCCATCCCACTCATCGCTCATCCCATTAACCCATCCCATTCATCCCTCATCCCATTAACCCATCCCATTCATCCCTCATCCCATTAACCCATCCCACTCATCGCTCATCCCATTAACCCATCCCATTCATCCCTCATCCCATTAACCCATCCCATTCATCCCTCATCCTATTAACCCATCCCATTCATCCCTCATCCTATTAACCCATCCCATTCATCCCTCATCCCATTAACCCATCCCACTCATCCCTCATCCTATTAACTCATCCCATTCAACCCTCATCCTATTAACCCATCCCATTCATCCCTCATCCCATTAACCCATCCCATTCATCCCTCATCCCATTAACCCATCCCACTCATCCCTCATCCCATTAACTCATCCCATTCATCCCTCATCCCATTAACCCATCCCATTCATCCCTCATCCTATTAACCCATCCCATTCATCCCTCATCCCATTAACCCATCCCATTCATCCCTCATCCCATTAACCCATTCCATTCATCCCTCATCCTATTAACCCATCCCACTCATCCCTCATCCCATTAACTCATCCCATTCATCCCTCATCCTATTAACCCATCCCATTCATCCCTCATCCCATTAACCCATCCCATTCATCCCTCATCCCATTAACCCATCCCACTCATCCCTCATCCCATTAACTCATCCCACTCATCCCTCATCCCATTAATCCATCCCATTCATCCCTCATCCTATTAACCCATCCCATTCATCCCTCATCCCATTAACCCATCCCACTCATCCCTCATCCTATTAACCCATCCCATTCATCCCTCATCCCATTAACCCATCCCATTCATCCCTCATCCCATTAACCCATCCCATTCATCCCTCATCCCATTAACCCATCCCATTCATCCCTCATCCCATTAACCCATCCCATTCATCCCTCATCCCATTAACCCATCCCATTCATCCCTCATCCTATTAACCCATTCCATTCATCCCTCATCCCATTAACCCATCCCATTCATCCCTCATCCTATTAACCCATTCCATTCATCCCTCATCCCATTAACCCATCCCATTCATCCCTCATCCTATTAACCCATCCCATTCATCCCTCATCCCATTAACCCATCCCACTCATCCCTCATCCTATTAACCCATCCCACTCATCCCTCATCCCATTAACCCATCCCATTCATCCCTCATCCCATTAACCCATCCCATTCATCCCTCATCCCATTAACCCATCCCATTCATCCCTCATCCCATTAACCCATCCCATTCATCCCTCATCCCATTAACCCATCCCATTCATCCCTCATCCTATTAACCCATTCCATTCATCCCTCATCCCATTAACCCATCCCATTCATCCCTCATCCTATTAACCCATTCCATTCATCCCTCATCCCATTAACCCATCCCATTCATCCCTCATCCTATTAACCCATCCCATTCATCCCTCATCCCATTAACCCATCCCACTCATCCCTCATCCCATTAACCCATCCCATTCATCCCTCATCCTATTAACCCATTCCATTCATCCCTCATCCCATTAACCCATCCCATTCATCCCTCATCCTATTAACCCATTCCATTCATCCCTCATCCCATTAACCCATCCCATTCATCCCTCATCCTATTAACCCATCCCACTCATCCCTCATCCCATTAACCCATCCCATTCATCCCTCATCCTATTAACCCATCCCATTCATCCCTCATCCTATTAACCCATCCCATTCATCCCTCATCCTATTAACCCATTCCATTCATCCCTCATCCCATTAACCCATCCCATTCATCCCTCATCCTATTAACCCATTCCATTCATCCCTCATCCCATTAACCCATCCCATTCATCCCTCATCCTATTAACCCATTCCATTCATCCCTCATCCCATTAACCCATCCCATTCATCCCTCATCCTATTAACCCATCCCATTCATCCCTCATCCTATTAACCCATCCCATTCATCCCTCATCCCATTAACCCATCCCATTCATCCCTCATCCCATTAACCCATCCCACTCATCCCTCATCCTATAAACCCATCCCATTCATCCCTCATCCTATTAACCCATCCCATTCATCCCTCATCCCATTAACCCATCCCATTCATCCCTCATCCTATTAACCCATTCCATTCATCCCTCATCCCATTAACCCATCCCATTCATCCCTCATCCTATTAACCCATCCCATTCATCCCTCATCCTATTAACCCATCCCATTCATCCCTCATCCCATTAACCCATCCCATTCATCCCTCATCCCATTAACCCATCCCATTCATCCCTCATCCCATTAACCCATCCCATTCATCCCTCATCCCATTAACCCATTCCATTCATCCCTCATCCTATAAACCCATCCCACTCATCCCTCATCCTATTAACCCATCCCATTCATCCCTCATCCTATTAACCCATTCCATTCATCCCTCATCCCATTAACCCATCCCATTCATCCCTCATCCTATTAACCCATCCCATTCATCCCTCATCCCATTAACCCATCCCATTCATCCCTCATCCTATTAACCCATCCCACTCATCCCTCATCCCATTAACCCATCCCATTCATCCCTCATCCCATTAACCCATCCCATTCATCCCTCATCCCATTAACCCATCCCATTCATCCCTCATCCCATTAACCCATCCCATTCATCCCTCATCCCATTAACCCATCCCACTCATCCCTCATCCTATAAACCCATCCCATTCATCCCTCATCCTATTAACCCATCCCATTCATCCCTCATCCTATTAACCCATCCCATTCATCCCTCATCCTATTAACCCATTCCATTCATCCCTCATCCCATTAACCCATCCCATTCATCCCTCATCCTATTAACCCATCCCATTCATCCCTCATCCCATTAACCCATCCCATTCATCCCTTATCCTATTAACCCATCCCATTCATCCCTCATCCCATTAACCCATCCCATTCATCCCTCATCCTATTAACCCATTCCATTCATCCCTCATCCCATTAACCCATCCCATTCATCCCTCATCCTATTAACCCATCCCATTCATCCCTCATCCCATTAACCCATCCCATTCATCCCTTATCCTATTAACCCATCCCATTCATCCCTCATCCTATTAACCCATCCCATTCATCCCTCATCCTATTAACCCATCCCATTCATCCCTCATCGTATTAACCCATCCCATTCATCCCTCATCCTATTAACCCATTCCATTCATCCCTCATCCCATTAACCCATCCCATTCATCCCTCATCCCATTAACCCATCCCATTCATCCCTCATCCTATTAACCCATCCCATTCATCCCTCATCCTATTACCCCATCCCATTCATCCCTCATCGTATTAACCCATCCCATTCATCCCTCATCCCATTAACCCATCCCATTCATCCCTCATCCCATTAACCCATCCCACTCATCCCTCATCCTATAAACCCATCCCATTCATCCCTCATCCCATTAACCCATCCCATTCATCCCTCATCCCATTAACCCATCCCATTCATCCCTCATCCTATTAACCCATCCCATTCATCCCTCATCCCATTAACCCATCCCATTCATCCCTCATCCTATTAACCCATCCCACTCATCCCTCATCCTATTAACCCATCCCATTCATCCCTCATCCTATTAACCCATCCCATTCATCCCGCATCCCATTAACCCATCCCACTCATCCCTCATCCCATTAACCCATCCCATTCATCCCTCATCCCATTAACCCATCCCATTCATCCCTCATCCTATTAACCCATCCCACTCATCCCTCATCCTATTAACCCATCCCATTCATCCAGCATCCCATTAACCCATCCCATTCATCCCTCATCCTATTAACCCATCCCATTCATCCCTCATCCCATTAACCCATCCCACTCATCCCTCATCCCATTAACCCATCCCATTCATCCCTCATCCTATTAACCCATCCCATTCATCCCTCATCCCATTAACCCATCCCATTCATCCCTGATCCTATTAACCCATCCCATTCATCCCTCATCCTATTAACCCATCCCATTCATCCCTCATCCCATTAACCCATCCCATTCATCCCTCATCCCATTAACCCATCCCACTCATCCCTCATCCTATTAACCCATCCCATTCATCCCTCATCCCATTAACCCATCCCACTCATCCCTCATCCCATTAACCCATCCCACTCATCCCTCATCCTATAAACCCATCCCATTCATCCCTCATCCCATTAACCCATCCCATTCATCCCTCATCCTATTAACCCATCCCATTCATCCCTCATCCCATTAACCCATCCCATTCATCCCTCATCCTATTAACCCATCCCACTCATCCCTCATCCTATAAACCCATCCCACTCATCCCTCATCCCATTAACCCATCCCATTCATCCCTCATCCCATTAACCCATCCCATTCATCCCTCATCCCATTAACCCATCCCATTCATCCCTCATCCTATTAACCCATCCCACTCATCCCTCATCCTATAAACCCATCCCACTCATCCCTCATCCTATTAACCCATCCCACTCATCCCTCATCCCATTAACCCATCCCATTCATCCCTCATCCCATTAACCCATCCCACTCATCCCTCATCCCATTAACCCATCCCATTCATCCCTCATCCCATTAACCCATCCCATTCATCCCTCATCCTATTAACCCATCCCATTCATCCCTCATCCTATTAACCCATCCCATTCATCCCGCATCCCATTAACCCATCCCACTCATCCCGCATCCCATTAACACATCCCACTCATCCCTCATCCCATTAACCCATCCCACTCATCCCTCATCCCATTAACCCATCCCATTCATCCCTCATCCTATTAACCCATCCCATTCATCCCTCATCCCATTAACCCATCCCACTCATCCCTCATCCTATTAACCCATCCCATTCATCCCTCATCCTATTAACCCATCCCAGTCATTACTCATCCCATTAACTCATCCCACTCATCCCTCATCCCATTAATCCATCCCATTCATCCCTCATCCTATTAACCCATCCCATTCATCCCTCATCCCATTAACCCATCCCATTCATCCCTCATCCCATTAACCCATCCCACTCATCCCTCATCCTATTAACCCATCCCATTCATCCCTCATCCCATTAACCCATCCCACTCATCCCTCATCCTATTAACCCATCCCATTCATCCCTCATCCCATTAACCCATCCCACTCATCCCTCATCCTATTAACCCATCCCATTCATCCCTGATCCCATTAACCCATCCCATTCATCCCTCATCCCATTAACCCATCCCACTCATCCCTCATCCTATTAACCCATCCCATTCATCCCTCATCCCATTAACCCATCCCATTCATCCCTCATCCCATTAACCCATCCCATTCATCCCTCATCCTATTAACCCATCCCACTCATCCCTCATCCTATTAACTCATCCCATTCAACCCTCATCCCATTAACCCATCCCATTCATCCCTCATCCCATTAACCCATCCCATTCATCCCTCATCCCATTAACCCATCCCACTCATCCCTCATCCTATAAACCCATCCCATTCATCCCTCATCCCATTAACCCATCCCACTCATCCCTCATCCTATTAACCCATCCCATTCATCCCTCATCCCATTAACCCATCCCATTCATCCCTCATCCTATTAACCCATCCCACTCATCCCTCATCCCATTAACCCATCCCATTCATCCCTCATCCCATTAACCCATCCCACTCATCCCTCATCCTATAAACCCATCCCATTCATCCCTCATCCTATTAACCCATCCCATTCATCCCTCATCCCATTAACCCATCCCATTCATCCCTCATCCTATTAACCCATCCCATTCATCCCTCATCCCATTAACCCATCCCATTCATCCCTCATCCCATTAACCCATCCCACTGATCCCTCATCCTATAAACCCATCCCATTCATCCCTCATCCCATTAACCCATCCCACTCATCCCTCATCCTATAAACCCATCCCATTCATTACTCATCCCATTAACCCATCCCACTCATCCCTCATCCTATAAACCCATCCCATTCATCCCTCATCCCATTAACCCATCCCATTCATCCCTCATCCTATTAACCCATCCCATTCATCCCTCATCCCATTAACCCATCCCACTCATCCCTCATCCTATAAACCCATCCCATTCATCCCTCATCCCATTAACCCATCCCACTCATCCCTCATCCTATAAACCCATCCCATTCATCCCTCATCCCATTAACCCATCCCACTCATCCCTCATCCCATTAACCCATCCCATTCATCCCTCATCCCATTAACCCATCCCACTCATTACTCATCCCATTAACCCATCCCATTCATCCCTCATCCCATTAACCCATCCCATTCATCCCTCATCCCATTAACCCATCCCATTCATCCCTCATCCCATTAACCCATCCCAGTCATCCCTCATCCCATTAACCCATCCCATTCATCCCTCATCCTATTAACCCATCCCATTCATCCCTCATCCTATAAACCCATCCCATTCATCCCTCATCCTATTAACCCATCCCATTCATCCCTCATCCTATTAACCCATCCCACTCATCCCTCATCCTATAAACCCATCCCACTCATCCCTCATCCTATTAACCCATCCCACTCATCCCTCATCCTATTAACCCATCCCATTCATCCCTCATCCCATTAACCCATCCCATTCATCCCTCATCCCATTAACCCATCCCATTCATCCCTCATCCTATTAACCCATCCCATTCATCCCTCATCCCATTAACCCATCCCATTCATCCCTCATCCCATTAACCCATCCCATTCATCCCTCATCCTATTAACCCATCCCACTCATCCCTCATCCTATTAACCCATCCCACTCATCCCTCATCCCATTAACCCATCCCATTCATCCCTCATCCCATTAACCCATCCCATTCATCCCTCATCCTATTAACCCATCCCACTCATCCCTCATCCTATTAACCCATCCCATTCATCCCTCATCCCATTAACCCATCCCATTCATCCCTCATCCCATTAACCCATCCCACTCATCCCTCATCCTATAAACCCATCCCATTCATCCCTCATCCCATTAACCCATCCCACTCATCCCTCATCCCATTAACCCATCCCATTCATCCCTCATCCTATTAACCCATCCCATTCATCCCTCATCCCATTAACCCATCCCATTCATCCCTCATCCCATTAACCCATCCCACTCATCCCTGATCCTATTAACCCATCCCACTCATCCCTCATCCCATTAACCCATCCCATTCATCCCTCATCCCATTAACCCATCCCACTCATCCCTCATCCTATAAACCCATCCCATTCATCCCTCATCCTATTAACCCATCCCATTCATCCCTCATCCCATTAACCCATCCCATTCATCCCTCATCCCATTAACCCATCCCATTCATCCCTCATCCCATTAACCCATCCCATTCATCCCTCATCCCATTAACCCATCCCATTCATCCCTCATCCCATTAACCCATCCCATTCATCCCTCATCCTATTAACCCATCCCACTCATCCCTCATCCTATAAACCCATCCCATTCATCCCTCATCCCATTAACCCATCCCATTCATCCCTCATCCCATTAACCCATCCCATTCATCCCTCATCCCATTAACCCATCCCACTCATCCCTGATCCTATTAACCCATCCCATTCATCCCTCATCCTATAAACCCATCCCATTCATCCCTCATCCCATTAACCCATCCCATTCATCCCTCATCCCATTAACCCATCCCATTCATCCCTCATCCTATTAACCCATCCCATTCATCCCTCATCCCATTAACCCATCCCACTCATCCCTCATCCTATTAACCCATCCCACTCATCCCTGATCCTATTAACCCATCCCATTCATCCCTCATCCTATAAACCCATCCCATTCATCCCTGATCCTATTAACCCATCCCATTCATCCCTCATCCCATTAACCCATCCCATTCATCCCTCATCCTATTAACCCATCCCATTCATCCCTCATCCTATTAACCCATCCCATTCATCCCTGATCCTATTAACCCATCCCATTCATCCCTGATCCTATTAACCCATCCCATTCATCCCTCATCCTATTAACCCATCCCTCATCCATCACCCATCGTCCTATTGCCCCGAATCCACCCCAGCTTTTATTCCATAATAAAAGCAGAAATTGCTGGAAAGACTCCGTGAGTCGGGCAGCGCCTGTGGGGAGAGAAACGGAGGTAACTTTTGAGCTCGGTGACCTTTTGTGAGAAGCGGAGATGTTAAAAGTGTACAGTTTTCCGTAAGTGCGGAGCCAGGGAATTGTGGGCTGGGGAAAGAACACAAGGGAAGGTCTGTGATATGGTGGAGGCCACGAGTGATTGAATGACGGAAGGGAGGAGGTGAAAGGGGCAGGTTTTGCTCGTCCTTTGCTCGCAGGGGAAGGTGCCGTGGGGGAGGAAAGCGGGAGTTGCGGGAGAGTGGACCAGGGCGTCACGGGGGGAGCGGTCTCTTCGAATTGCTGACAGCGGAGGAGAGGGGACGATGTCCTTGGTGGTGGGATCAGCTTCTATTCCCTTGAGTTTAGAAGATTGAGAGTTGGTCCAACCGATGTCTTTATCACGATAACCCGATCGGATAGCATGGATGGAGATAAACTATTTTCTCTGGTGGGGGACTCCAGAAGGAAGGGACACAGTGTTGAAATGAGAGCTCGGCCATTCAGGAGTAAAGCCAAGAAGCAGTTTCTCAGACATAGGATAATGGAAATCTAGAAAACGGCTGTTGGGTTAATTAAAACTTTCAGGAATTAGATGGATAGATTTTTAGGTGGTTAATTGTTGTTCAGGTACAAGGCAGCCACGGTATAACGGAATGAAGGAACACACTGGAAGACTTGATTCATCTCCGAATGTCCCTACGCTGGTTTATTTTTAGTTGCGCACTGAGCCAAATTGCTCTTCCAAATTCTTATGAGAAAGAGTAGGTTTATTGAAACGAATCATCTGACTTTCTTATCTGCGTAAAGCTTTCCCACTTTCTGGACAGACGACGCAGTTTAGCTCAGCGTCAAAGTAGGTCAGTTCAACTTTGGGCGATGGTACAAGATTGGCATTAGAGTACAAGGACCTTCCCTCCATCATAAGGTCAGGAATGGGGATGTTCGCTGATGATTGCACAGTGTTCAGTTCCATTCGCAACCCCTCAGATAATGAAGCAGTCCGAGCCGGCATGCAGCAAGACCTGGACAACATCCAGGCTTGGGCTCATAAGTGGCAAGTAACATTCGCACCAGACAAGTGCCAGACAATGACCATCTCCAACAAGAGAGAGTCCAACCACCTCCCCTTGACATTCAACGGCATGACCATCGCCGAATCCCCCACCATCAGCATCCTGGGGGTCACCATTGACCAGAAACTTAACTGGACCAGCCATATAAATACTGTGGCTACGAGAGCAGGTCAGAGGCTGGGTATTCTGTGGCGAGTGACTCACCTCCTGACTCCCCAAAGCCTTTCCACCATCTACAAGGCACAAGTCAGGAGTGTGATGGAATACTCTCCACTTGCCTGGATGAGTGCAGCTCCAACAACACTCAAGAAGCTCGACACCATCCAGGACAAAGCAGCCCCCTTGATTGGCACCCCATCCACCACCCTAAACATTCACTCCCTTCACCACAGGCGCACTGTGGCTGCAGTGTGGACCATCCACAGGATGCACTGCAGCAACTCGCCAAGGCTTCTTCGACAGCACCTCCCAAACCCGCGACCTCTCCCACCTAGAAGGACAAGGGCAGCAGGCACATGGGGACAACACCACCTGCACGTTCCCCTCCAAGTCACACACCACCCCGACTTCGAAATATATCAGCCGTCCCTTCATCGTCGCTGGGTCAAAATCCTGGAACTCCCTTCCTAACAGCACTGTGGGAGAACCTTCACCACACGGACTGCAGCGGTTCAAGAAGGCGGCTCACCACCACCTTCTCAAGGGGCAATTAGGGATGGGCAATAAATGCCGGCCTCGCCAGCGACGCCCACATGCCGTGAACGAATAAAAAAAGAAGTTACCCACTTTATGCTATTGCCAAAAGTTAAAATCACCCCCATTGGACGGGAAAGTCAGGTGAGACGTATGACAGGAGGCCAATTCCATGTTGCCCATTTTACACTGAGTCAAAATTACGGCCAAAGTGTGTTTTACCCGCATTAATCTCTGTCTCTTCAACCCACCGGATAAAACCCCTCATTGAAATCAGATCAGGAGAAACCAGAAGATTGAACAGGGCTTGTCTCACTGAAGGCTGCCTCCAGTCTTTAATTTGCTTCCGTGCATTGGTTCCGAGTACTTCTTGTCCCTTTAATGAACTAAAATATTTGGGCCAACCTTGCGGTGTTCGTACTTTACGATCGCCCGTCATTTGCGAGTGTCCGCACGGCCAGGTTTCACTGTGAATGTGACAGGGAGCCCAAGAGAAACTTCTGTACCTGGAAAGCGGTGAGCCCTGGAACTGGGGGCGGTAGAGGTGAATAGCGTAGATGGATTTAAGGGGAAGCTGGATAAACACATGAGGGGGAGAAAGGAATGGAAGGATAGGGTGAGATGAAGTGGGGAGGGAGGAGGCTCGCGTGGAGCATAAACACCGGGATAGACCAGTCGGGCCGAGTGGCCTGCTCCTGTCCCGTTAATTCTGTGCAACGACTGATTCCAAGAGCTTGCAATCAACGATTGGTTGACGCCTTCCATCTGTTCGCAGATCAGCCGCCCAAACCGTCGATATCGCTCAACAGGGTTTCCAATACCTTTGTGAAGGGGGAGAAGGTTTTGATTCAGTGTCTCTCCTTGGGATTCTACAAGGGAGCGGTCTTCTTTCTGTACAAGGACGATGAGGAGAACCACATCGCCTCGAAGGTCGCTTCTGCCAGGGGCAACAGTGCAACATTTACTTTCTCCAAGGTCGACTCAGCGAACGAAGCCAATTACTCCTGCACCTACGAGGTTGAAGTTTCCGGAAGGCTTTACAAATCGGCCAAGAGTGAGGCGGCCAATGTTGTTGTCAGAGGTGCGTTCGATAAAATCCCGATACAATATCATACGAAATGAAAGCCGAGCAGATTAAGGCAGACTGGGCATGCAACGGCTCCAACTGTCGTTAACTAAGGGCAGGACGGGCAGTGGAACAGTGATTAGGGGCCTTTGCTGGTGTTTCTAAGTAACATTCGTGCCAGGCAAGTGCCAGGCAATGACCATCTCCAACAAGAGAGAGTCTAACCACCTCCCCTTGACATTCAACGGCATTACCATCGCCAAATCCCCCACCATCAACATCCTGGTGGTCACCATTGACCAGAAACTTAACTGGACCAGCCACATAAATACTGTGGCTACAAGAGCAGGTCAGAGGCTGGGTATTCTGCGGCGAGTGACTCACCTCCTGACTCCCCAAAGCCTTTCCACCATCTCCAAGGCACAAGTCAGGAGTGTGATGGAATACTCTCCACTTGCCTGGATGAGTGCAGCTCCAACAACACTCGAGAAGCTCGACACCATCCAGGACAAAGCAGCCC
Source organism: Heptranchias perlo (assembly GCF_035084215.1). Lineage (NCBI taxonomy): Eukaryota > Metazoa > Chordata > Chondrichthyes > Hexanchiformes > Hexanchidae > Heptranchias > Heptranchias perlo. The sequence goes on from NW_027138678.1 coordinate 265,615, forward strand.
GCTTGATTGGTACCCCATCCACCACCCTAAACATTCACTCCCTTCACCACCGGCGCACAGTGGCTGCAGTGTGGACCATCCACAGGATGCACTGCAGCAACTCGCCAAGGCTTCTTCGACAGCACCTCCCAAACCCGCGACCTCTACCACCTAGAAGGACAAGAGCAGCAGGCACATGGGAACAACACCACCTGCACGTTCCCCTCCAAGTCACACACCATCCCGACTTGGAAATATATCGGCCGTTCCTTCATCGTCGCTGGGTCAAAATCCTGGAACTCCCTTCCTAACAGCACTGTGGGAGAACCTTCACCACACGGACTGCAGCGGTTCAAGAAGGCGGCTCACCGCCACCTTCTCAAGGGGCAATTAGGGGCGGGCAATAAATGCCGGCCTCACCAGCGACGCCCACATCCCATGAACGAATAATACAAAAAATAAGTTGCAGCATTTTAAATGGGTGAGACATATCTCAGCTGGATCGGAGAATGGGCGAGCATTTGCAATTAATCTCTGCATCTCCAATTAATCCAATTTGCTTTCCTTCTCCCACCTTCTATAGAACAGCTACTGAAGCCAACAATATATCTGGATGGACAATTGCAAGTATTGATGAAAGGGCTGTCGTTCGACATTATTTGCGAAGCTCCCGATTACTTCTCGGGGGCCAGGTTTTATCTGTACAAGGGCAGCGGTGGGGACTTCATCAGGTCTCAGAACGTCCAACTGCGTTTGGACAGAGTTAAGTTCAGGATCCAGGACATCAGTAAAGCCGACGATGGGAATTACTCCTGCGAGTACCAAGCTCAGATCGCTGGGGAAAGCTTCAACTCATCGCGCAGCGAGGACGTCCCAGTTACAGTGGTCGGTGAGTGCGATCGGGCTTTGGGGCAAGTGGCATTCTCGTTGCAAGAACGTATCTGAGATGTGGTGATGTTCACAGCGCCTTCCCCGGGTCCCCCTGCAAATAGATAGCGAGAGGTTAAGCGAACGGGCAAAAATTTGGCAGATGGAATATCATGTGGGAAAATGTGAAGTCGTCCACTTTGGGAGGAAAAATAAAAAAGCAAACTATTATTTGAACGGAGAAATACTACAGAATGCCGCGGTACAGAGGGATCTGGGTTTCCTCGTTCATGAAACACAAAAAGTCAACGTACAGGTGCAGCAGGTAATCCGGAAGGCAAACGGAATATTGGCCTTTATTTCTAGGGGGATGGAGTATAAAAGCAGGGAAGTCATGCTCCAACTGTACAGGGTGCTGGTGAGACCACACCTGGAGTACTGCGGACAGCTCTGGTGCCCTTATTTAAGGAAGGACATACTTGCATTGGAGGCAGTTCACTCGGTTGATTCCGGGTATGGAAGGGTTGTCTTATGAGGAAAGATTGAACAGGTTGGGTCTATACTCATTGGAGTTTAGAAGAATGAGAGGAGACCTTATTGAAACATACAAGATTCTGAGGGGACTCGATAGGGTAGATGCTGAGAAGATGTTATCCCTCATGGGGGAATCTAAAACTAGGGGGCATAGTCTCAGAATAAGGGGTCGCCCGTTTAAGACGGAAATGAGGAGGAATTTCTTCTCCCAGAGGGTCGGGAATCTTTGGAATTCTTGACCCCAAAAAGCTGTGGAGGCTGGGTCATTGAATACATTCGAGGCTGAGTTAGACCAATTTTTGATCAGCGAGGGAGTCAAAGGATATGGGGAAAGGGCGGGGAAAGTGGAGTTGAGGTAAAAATCAGATCGGCCACGATCTCATTGAATGGCGGAGCGGGCTCGAGGGGCCGAATGGCCTTCTCCTGCTCCTACCTCTTACGGTCTCTTACGGCTCAGGGCGAATCTATCCCTTCCGTCTCGGCTCTGACCCCAATAAGACTCATTTCCAGCGATTTGCCGGCGTTCATTTCTCTCGCATGCTTTCAGACGACGTGGCCCTGCGATTGGTGGATGGTGAGAACGACTGCTTGGGCACGGTCCAGGTCTATTACAACGAGACCTGGGGCTCGGTCTGCGCCGACTCCTGGGACATCGCAGACGTGCAGGTCGTCTGCAGGCAACTCGGCTGCGGCTTCGCTCAGAGAACGGCGGACGCGTCAAGCGATGTGCAGATCGCCAAGCCCATCTGGTTGAGTACCGTCCGGTGCAGCGGTGCCGAGACGCACCTGTGGGTTTGCCCGTCGCGGGCGTGGACCAGCAGCATCTCCTGCGGGCGTTCCAACAGCGCAAAAGTCAGTTGCTCAGGTAATAACATTGCCGCTACTTCATTTCTCGTGGGGGAGAGGGGAACGAGGGATATTTAGGGTTCGCGGCTGAATGGAACCGAGACACGGATCAGATTGAATGGCGGGACGGACTCGAGGGGCTGAATGGCCTCCTTTTGTCCCCGTGTCCCAATTCCTCCCCCCCCCCGCCGCCTCCGATACACCTCCTTGAGCCCCGCAGCCCAAGCTGAGGCCTTGGGTTCATGCTCAGAGGGCTGATCGCATCTGACACAGATCCTATCATATCCGGGGAGGGTGAGGCCATAGGGAGCCCTCCCCTCCTTTCCCTGAAAGAACGCTGGGGTCCGGGCTCCAAAGGGTCCAGACCCACGTCCCCCCTTCCACCCACTCCTCAATGGCGTTTCTCCCGAGCGGCCCCGTTGATCGCGGGCGAGGCCCGCAGGATAAGTGTCGGCAGGGTTTTCGAAACAGGGACAGACGGACACGGAGACGGAGAGACACAGACAAGGCAGTTGGTTGTCCATCCGACCGTGATTGTCCAGACTACCGACCACCGAAATCTCAATGCTGCAAACTTGAAAGTTCCTTTAATTGCATCACGGCTCGTTAACAGAGAAAACAGAGTCGGGACAAAAGGGTCATTTCCAAAATGGCAATCTGTAACTAGTGGGGTGCCGCAGGGCTCAGTGCTGGGACCTCAACTATTTACAATATATATCAATGATTTGGATGAAGGAACAGAGTGTCCTGCGGCCAAATTTGCTGATGATACAAAGATAGGTGGAAAAGCAAGTTGTGATGAGGACACAGAGTGTCTGCAAAGGGATATCGACAGGTTAAGGGAACGGGCAAAAATTTGGCAGATGGAATCTAATGTGGGAAAATGTGAAGTCGTCCACTTTGGGAGGAAAAATAAAAAAGCAAACTATTATTTGAATGGAGAAATATTACAAAATGCCGCGGTACAGAGGGATCTGGGTGTCCTCGTCCATGAAACACAAAAAGTCAACATACAGGTGCAGCAGGTAATCCGGAAGGCAAACGGAATATTGGCCTTTATTTCGAGGGGGATGGAGTATAAAAGCAGGGAAGTCATGCTCCAACTGTACAGGGTGCTGGTGAGACCACACCTGGAGTACTGCGGACAGTTCTGGTGCCCTTATTTAAGGAAGGACATACTTGCATTGGAGGCAGTTCAGAGAAGGTTCACTCGGTTGATTCCGGGTATGGAAGGGTTGTCTTATGAGGAAAGATTGAACAGGTTGGGTCTATACTCATTGGAGTTTAGAAGAATGAGAGGAGATCTTATTGAAACATACAAGATTCTGAGGGGACTCGATAGGGTAGATGCTGAGAGGATGTTACCCCTCATGGGGGAATCTAAAACTAGGGGGCATAGTCTCAGAATAAGGGGTCGCCCGTTTAAGACGGAAATGAGGAGGAATTTCTTCTCCCAGAGGGTCGCGAATCTTTGGAATTCTTGACCCCAAAAAGCTGTGGAGGCTGAGTCATCGAATCCATTCAAGGCTGTGTTAGACCAATTTTTGATCAGCGAGGGTGTCAAAGGATATGGGGAAAGGACGGGGAAAGTGGAGTTGAGATAAAAATCAGATCGGCCATGGTCTCATTGAATGGGGGAGCAGGCTCGAGGGGCCGAATGGCCTACTCCTGCTCCTATCTCTTATGGTCTTATGATTTACTGGGCGAATTGCGCAGTGGTCTCCGACTGTCCATCGCAGTTTTCGACTGATGTCCGCGGTGTTTGTCCAAGGACAGATAAAGCCTCCAACAGAATCGGGAAGGGCACACAACCTTAAAATAAGAGCTTGGCAGTCCAAGTACGATGCCAGGAAGCACTCCTTCACGCAAAGGGGAGTGGAAATCTGGAACTCTCTCCCCCGTAATGCTGTCGAGGCTGTGGGGGGGCCAGTTAAAAATTTCGAAACTGAGAGTGACCGATTTTTGTTGGCTCAGGGTACGATAAGATCATGGGCTGATCTGTGATCTAACTCCATATACCTGCCTTTGGCCCATATCCCTTAATACCTTTGGTTGCCAAAAAGCTATCTATCTCAGATTGAAATTTAGCAATTGTGCTAGCATCAATTGCCGTTTGCGGAAGAGAGTTCCAAACTTCTACCATCCTTTGTGTGTAGAAATGTTTTCTAATCTCGCTCCTGAAAGGTCTGGCTCTAATTTTTAGACTGTGCCCCCTACTCCTAGAATCCCCAACCAGCGGAAATAGTTTCTCTCTATCCACCCTATCCGTTCCCCTTAATATCTTATAAACTTCGATCAGGTCACCCCATAACCTTCGAAACTCTAGAGAATACAACCCCAATTTGTGTAATCTCTCCTCGTAACTTAACCCTTGTAACTCAATCCTTGAAGACTACAATTGCAGCATGAAAAGGTTTACAGCACCTCGATTATAAATGACGTCGTACTCATCCATAACACAGAAAATTGAGGAGGAAGTATGGTTTTCTGTGCAGACGGGAAGTGTGTAGGAGGGAATAGAGAGAGAGAGGGAGAGAGACTGAGAGAGAGGGAATGAAAGTTGGTCTTTGAGTTTCTGACTTATCGCTGTCGCACTGCAAAAAACAAATGCGATCCCATCAGCGGATGAGAATTCCAGGTAGCAACCCTTTGCAGTTAAATTCCTGGGCACCGTGTTGTCCTGGCAGCTTTTTTTTTGTTCGTTCATGGGATGCGGGCGTCGCTGGCGAGGTCGGCATTTATTGCCCATCCCTGATTGCCCCTTGAGAAGGCGGTGGTGAGCCGCCTTCTTGAACCGCTGCAGTCCGTGTGGTGAAGGTTCTCCCACAGTGCTGTTAGGAAGGGAGTTCCAGGATTTTGACCCAGCGACGATGAAGGAACGGCCGATATATTTCCAAGTCGGGATGGTGTGTGACTCGGAGGGGAACGTGCAGGTGGTGTTGTCCCCATGTGCCTGCTGCCCTTGTCCTTCTAGGTGGGAGAGGTCGCGGGTTTGGGAGGTGCTGTCGAAGAAGCCTTGGCGAGTTGCTGCAGTGCATCCTGTGGATGGTCCACACTGCAGCCACTGTGCGCCGGTGGTGAAGGGAGTGAATGTTTAGGGTGGTGGATGGGGTGCCAATCAAGCGGGCTGCTTTGCCCTGGATGGTGTCGAGCTTCTTGAGTGTTGTTGGAGCTGCACTCATCCAGGCAAGTGGAGAGTATTCCATCACACTCCTGACTTGTGCCTCGGAGATGGTGGAAAGGCTTTGGGTAGTCAGGAGGTGAGTCACTCGCCGCAGAATACCCAGCCTCTGACCTGCTCTCGTAGCCACAGTATTTATATGGCTGGTCCAGTTAAGTTTCTGGTCAATGGTGGCCCCCAGGATGTTGATGGTGGGGGATTCGGCGATGGTAATGCCGTTGAATGTCAAGGGGAGGTAGTTGGATTCTTTCTCTTTCACAAACATGCCTTATCTTCTGTAATGACAGCTCAACCACCTCAACCGCTGATGTCCATCGTTGGAACTGGTGTCGTTTTCAAAGGCGACACCATTCAGTTCGTCTGCTCAGCCCACTTTTTGTACAATGGAGCCTCAATGTCACTTTACAAAATGGGCGAGGCGAACCCGCTCTTGTACGATGTCATCCACTCGAATAAAAACGCAGTGACCTTCAGCATCGCCAACATCAACAACACCCACGATGGTACCTACTGGTGCAATTATCAAATCGAAGTCTCCGAACTCGTCTTCGTGTCGGAAAACAGCGAATCGCAGGAGATCACTGTCGTCGGTAAGCAACGTTCGTGAGCAAGCATCTTTCCCTCAACACGCGCAGCTCTTGCATCGCTCACCGTTAGATCTGCTCGATGTCCGGTGAGATAGCCAATGTGGCTGGATGCAAGGCCGCAATTGTCCCAACGTTTGCCCCATCGCTGACGATGCGTGAAAGCTCTTTTAGATCAAGCATCTCAGAGCGTGCTTTCAAAATTTAAATCGACAGGAATAAGCAAAGAGACGAACACTTCTTCACGCGAAGGATAGTAGCAATCTGGAACTCTCTTTCCCCCTCCCAAAAAAATCTGATGGAATTTCAAAACTTAGATTGATCGTTTTTGTTAGGTCAGGGTATTAAACAGAATTACACCGAATTTACAGCACAGAAACAGGCCGTTCGGCCCGACAGGTCCCTGCTGGTGTTTACGAGCCTCCTCCCTCCCTACTCCATCTCACCCCATCCTTCTATCCCTTTCTCCCTCATGTGTTTATCCAGCTTCCCCTTAAATCCATCCACACTATTCACCTCAACTACTCCTTGTGGGAGCGAGTTCCACATTCTCACCACTCTCTGGGGTAAGGAAGTTTCTCCAGAATTTCAGCCCACAAAATCCGTCAGGAAGACAAGTCCCGGCCAGCATTGCTCGAACGGGAAACCAGGCATCAGTCACCGAAAGTCGCTGACCAAAAACCTATTATAAAAGTGGCTCTTTATTAAAAATGAGGGATAATATGAGACTTCACGTTTCAAATAGTTAATTTTTAATTGTTAGGTTGGACCTGACATTTTTAAGCCGACCTGTTCGATGGTGTAATTTAGTTAATTTCCAGCTGGGCACTTGAGCAAGTTGGCGCTGGCTCAGTGATTTCGCTGATGGCAGAGGGCCGTGTCCCTTGAATTGGGCCCTGTCCCATTGCCAGCCAATCACTGCGAGCGAGTTCCACTTTCAACCCGCCACTAACAACGGAGAAAGCCCCTCGAGCCCCCCCATTATTGGGGGAGCTACGTCTACCCCTATATAGACAGCAAATGGATGCAGCATGATTTCGAAATCGTTAGTCTTTCTCATTATCTGTATTTTTTGATATAAGTTTTGAAAGTTGATAGATTGGTTTATAGCCCCTCTGTTGAAATGACTCCACATCTCCTTCCCCCACTGCACCTCGTTCCCACGCTCTCCCAATTCCCAGATGAAAGATCTCACACTTTTTGCCAAATGCTCGCCCACTGTCCTTACCGACCTCTGTGCTCAGGTTCGGTGCGTTGGGAGGAAAAATGAAAAAGCAAACTATTAGTTGAATGGAGAAATATTACAAAATGCCGCAGTACAGAGGGATCTGGGTGTCCTCGTACATGAAACACAAAAAGTCAACATACAGGTGCAGCAGGTAATCCGGAAGGCAAACGGAATATTGGCCTTTATTTCGAGGGGGATGGAGTATAAAAGCAGGGAAGTCATGCTCCAACTGTACAGGGTGCTGGTGAGACCACACCTGGAGTACTGCGGACAGTTCTGGTGCCCTTATTTAAGGAAGGACATACTTGCATGGGAGGCAGTTCAGAGAAGGTTCACTCGGTTGATTCCGGGTATGGAAGGTTTGTCTTATGAGGAAAGATTGAACAGGTTGGGTCTCTACTCAATGGAGTTTCGAAGAATGAGAGGAGATCTTATTGAAACATACAAGATTCTGAGGGGACTCGATAGGGTGGATGCTGAGAGGATGTTACCCCTCATGGGGGAATCTAAAACTAGGGGGCATAGTCTCAGAATAAGGGGTCGCCCATTTAAGACGGAAATGAGGAGGAATTTCTTCTCCCAGAGGGTCGTGAATCTTTGGAATTCTTGACCCCAAAAAGCTGTGGGGGCCGAGTCATCGAATACACTCAAGGCCGAGTTCGACCAATTTTTGATCAGCGAGGGAGACAAAGGATGTGGGGAAAGGGCGGGGAAAGTGGAGTTGAGGTAAAAATCAGATCGGCCATGGTCTCATTGAATGGCGGAGCGGCCTCGAGGGGCCGAATGGCCAACTCCTGCTCCTATCTCTTATGGTTAAGGGGTATAGAACCAAGGAGGGAAGATACAGATCAGCCACGATCGAATTGGATAGTGGGACAGGCTCGAGGGGCTGAATGGCCCCCATCTATTTCTAGGAAGACGGGCTGACTTACATCACCGTGTTCAATTCTCCGCCTGTTTGGAGCGTGTAACAGGGGAGCTGGCCCGCACGTGACCGAAATCCTTTCATGCTTTTTTTTTTTGGTTGGGTGGGGGGCGACATTAACCTTGTGGTGTATTCGCAGAGGACTCTAACATTCGAATCGTGGACGGACCAAACTCGTGTTCCGGAAGAGTCGAGGTTTACTACAACGGCAGCTGGGGGACCATCTGCGATTCTGGATGGGGGATCTTGGACGCGGAGGTCGTGTGCAACCAGCTCGGATGCGGGTTTGGCCAATCGGCCACTTTCGGAGGTCACTTTGGAGAGGGGACGGGGCCGGTTTTGTTGGACAACGTCCGCTGCAACGGGTCGGAGCCGTTCCTGTGGTCCTGCGCCTCGCTGACCATCGGCCCCCGATCCTGCCGCCAGAAGAACGATGCAGGCGTTATTTGCTCAGGTGACGACATTCGGCGGCCCGTGCTCTGCGCGCCGAAACGCTAAAAGTGACAGAAGGGGTTAGTTCGAGTTGGCGCGAGAAACGGGCGGTGTCCCGTGGCATGACTTGAGGGGGGTGCTGCGCAGTCAGAGACCACCCCCCCGCCCTGGATCGCATGGGACTTTAAAGTGAGTCCCCCGTCTGGCCTCTCAGGTCGGCTCAAAATAAAAAAAAATCCATGGCACTGGACCTTCCAGAATTCCCCAGATTCCAGAACGGTCCCCCGCGGATTGGAAGGTGGCAAATGCAACCCCCGCTACCCAAGAAAGGAGGGAGAGAGAAAACAGGGAACGACAGGCCAGTTAGCCTGACGTCGGCCATCGGAAAAATGATAGAATCTATTATTAAGGAAGTGGTAACACTTAGAAAATCATAATATGATCAGGCAGAGTCAACATGGTTTTATGAAAGGGAAATCGTGTTTGACAAATTTATTAGAGTTTTTTTGAGGATGTGACTAGCAGGGGAGATAAGGGGGAACCAGTGGATGTAGTATATTTGGATTTTCAAAAGGCATTCGATAAGGTGCCACATAAAAGGTTGTCACACAAGATTAGGGCTCATGGGGTTGGGGGTAATTTATTATCATGGATAGAGGATTGGTTAACGGACAGAAAACAGAGAGTAGGGATAAACGGGTCATTCTCAGGTTGTCAGGCTGTAACTAGTGGGGTACCACAAGGATCAGTGCTCGGGCCTCAGCTATTTACAATCTATATTAATGACTTGGATGAAGGGACCGAGTGTAATGTATCCAAGTTTGCTGACGATACAAAGCTAGGTGGGAAAGTAAGCTGTGAGGAGGACACAGAGTCTGCAAAGGGATATAGACAGGTTCAGTGAGTGGGCAAGAAGGTGGCAGATGGAGTATAATGTGGGGAAATGTGAGTTTATTCACTTTGGTAGGAAGAATAGAAAAACAGGATATTTTTTAAATGGTGAGAGACCATTAAATGTTGGTGTTCAGAGGGATTTGGGTGTCCTCGTACGAGAAACACAGAAAGTTAACATGGAGGTACAGCAAGTAATTAGGAAGGCAAATTGTATGTTAGCATTTATTGCAAGGGGGTTGGAGTACAAGAGTAAGGAAGTCTTGCTGCAATTGTCCAGGGCTTTGGTGAGACCTCACCTGGAGTACTGTGTACAGTTTTGGTCTCCTTATCTAAGGAAGGATATACTTGCCTTAGAGGCGGTGCAACAAAGGTTCACTAGATTGATTCCTGGGATGAGAGGGTTGTCCTGTGAGGAGAGATTGAGCAGAATGGGCCGATACTCTCTGGAGTTTAGAAGAATGAGAGGTGATCTCATTGAAACATATCAGATTCTGAGGGGGTTTGACAGGGTAGATGCTGAGAGGCTGTTTCCCCTGGCTGGAGAGTCTAGAACGAGGGGGCATAGTCTCAGGATAAGGGGTCGGCCATTCAAGACTGAGATGAGGAGGAATTTCTTCACTCAGAGGGTGGTGAATCTTTGGAATTCTCTACCCCAGAGGGCTGTGGATGCTCAGTCATTGAATATATTCAAGGCTGAGATCGATAGATTTTTGGGCTCTCGGGGAATCAAGGGATATGGGGATCGGGGGGGGGAAAGTGGAGTTGAGGTGGAAGATCAGCCATGATCTGATTGAACGGCGGAGCAGGCTCGAGGGGCCGAGTGGCCCACTCCTGCTCCTATTTCTGACGTTCTTGAGCAAGAGCAGATGAGTTCTGCTCTATCTCCTCAACGGACATCATTAAAACAATACTCTGAGTTATCTGTTTACTATCAAATTGCCGCTGTGGGATCCTTCTGTTCAAAAATCGGCTGACCCGTTTGCCGATGTCACCAAAAGCACTTCATCGGCTGTAAAACACTTTGAGGAGCCGTGAAAGGCTCGCTGTAATCAAAAGTGTGTTCCCCGTTCTCGTCTTCAAACGGCAACGATATTATCCCCCCTCCCAATTGACCCATGTGTCAGTCGTTTGGATCCATCCGTTTCATTCGCTGTATCTTCCCTCGATCCAGATGAGCCCCAAAGCCCTGAGATCAACGTGTTGAGGACGTCCGGGACTTTCGCACGAGGGGAGTCTCTCAGCATCCAGTGCACCGCGCTAAGCCACTACACAGCGGGGACCTTCCATTTGCAAAAGGTCGGTGAGTCCGCCTACACGAGTTCAATGGCGGCAGGCGCCAAGTACGCCAATGTCACGTTCATCGTCGAAGATGTGAAGATGAGCCAGGGCGGATATTACACCTGCATGTACCAATTGGAGAGGCAGGGACGATTGTACAATTCGACAAAGAGTGACAGAGTGAAGATAGATGTTATTGGTAAGTGTCCTATCTACTGGAGTTTCTTGAGGATGTAACTAGTAGAACAGATGGGGGACAACCAGTGGATGTGGTGTACTTGGATTTTCAGAAGGTCCCACACAAGAGGTTAGTGTGCAAAAATAAAGCACATGGGATTTGGGGGGAATATACTGGCATGGATTGAGAATTGGTTGACAGACAGGAAACAGGGAGTAGGTATAAACGGGTCTTTTTCCGGGGTGTCAGGCAGTGACTAGTGGGGTACCGCAGGGATCAGTGCTTGGGCCCCAGCTATTCACAATATATATCAATGATTTGGACGAGGGAACTGAATGCAACATTTCCAAGTTTGCAGGCGACACAAAGCTGGGGTGGAATGTGAGCTGTGAGGAGGATGCAAAGAGGCTCCAATGTGAGTTACACAAGTTGGATGAGTGGGCAAGAAGATGGCAGATGCAGTATAACGTGGATAAATGTGAGGTTATCCACTTTGGTTGTAAAAACAGAAAGGCAGATTATTATCTGAACGGTGACAGATTGGGAAAAGGGGAGGTGCAACGAGACCTGGGTGTCCTTGTACACCAGTCACTGAAAGTGAGCATTCAGGTGCAGCAAGCAGTTAGGAAGGCGAATGGTATGTTGGCCTTCATTGCAAGAGGATTTGAGTACGGGAGCGGGGATGTCTTACTGCAGTTATAAAGGACCTTGGTGAGACCACACCTGGAGTATTGTGTGCAGTTTTGGTCTCCTTACCTATGAAAGGATATACTTGCCATGGAGGGAGTGCAGCGAAGGTTCACCAGACTGATCCCTGGGATGGCGGGGACTGTACGAGGAGAGATTGGGTCGACTCGGCCTGTATTCACTCGAGTTTAGAAGAATGAGAGGGGATCTCATTGAAACATACACAATTCTGACAGGGCTCGACAGACTGGATGCAGGGAGGATGTTTCCCCTGGCTGGAGGGTGCAGAACGAGGGGTCACAGCCTCAGGATACGGGGTAGGACATTTAGGACTGAGATGAGGAGAAATGTCTTCACTCAGAGGGTGGTGAACCTGTGGAATTCTCTACCACAGAAGGCAGTGGAGGCCAAGTCACTGAATATATTGAAGAAGGAGCTGGATAGATTTCTTGACACAAAAAGGCATCAAGAGGTACGGGGAGGGAGAGCGGGAATATGGTATTGAGATAGAGGACCAGCCATGGTCATATTGAATGGCGGAGCAGGCTCGAAGGGCCGAATGGCCTACTCCTGCTCCGAGTTTCTACGTTTCTGTTCCTGACGAATTCTTACCTGAGCCCGTATCCGGATTGATGGATAATTGGTTCGAAACGACGGTGTGCATGAGCAGAGGGAATGAGCAAGACACAAGTGTCATTTTGGGCAAAATGGGCGGTGGTAGCTGAAAAGGGACAATGTGATTTTACCCCTTAGGGAGGAATTCTGACTTTGAGCATGAGAGGAGCATTGCCGCCCAGAATATCGAAGCAGTCGTAGCTATAGGTTCACCTGTATTGGTTTCTCTTCCCACTCCTGCACTGTTCTGTCCAAGGGTCTATCCTTGGCTGTCCCCCACCCCCCCATTTCTCATCTGCATGCTGGCCCCTCGCCGAAATCGACCTCCCTCGACCCCTCCACTGTCTCTCATTTCTCACACTGCTCGCCCGACATTCAGTACCGGATGAGGAAAATTATCGTCCAACTAAATATCCATTCCTGAGCCGACCGACTCCAGCCCTCTCCCTGGCCACAGTCTGAGGCTGAAACAGACCATTCGCAACCTTGGCGTCCCATTTTTTTTTATTATTCGTTCATGGGGTGTGGGCGTCGCAGGCGAGGCCGACATTCATTGCCCATCCCTGATTGCCCCTTGAGAAGGTGGTGGTGAGCCGCCTTCTTGAACCGCTGCAGTCCGTGTGGTGAAGGTTCTCCCACAGTGCTGTTAGGAAGGGAGTTCCAGGATTTTGACCCAGCGACGATGAAGGAACGGCCGATATATTTCCAAGTCGGGATGGTGTGTGACTTGGAGGGGAACGTGCAGGTGGTGTTGGCCCCCATGTGCCTGCTGCCCTCGTCCTTCTCGGTGGGAGAGGTCGCGGGTTTGGGAGGTGCTGTCGAAGAAGCCTTGGCGAGTTGCTGCAGTGCATCCTGTGGATGGTACACACTGCAGCCACAGTGCGCCGGTGGTGAAGGGAGTGAATGTTTAGGGTGGTGGATGGGGTGCCAATCAAGTGGGCTGCTTTGTCCTGGATGGTGTCGAGCTTCTTGAGTGTTGTTGGAGCTGCACTCATCCAGGCAAGTGGAGAGTATTCCATCACACTCCTGACTTGTGCCTTGGAGATGGTGGAAAGGCTTTGGGGAGTCAGGAGGTGAGTCACTCGCCGCAGAATACCCAGCCTCTGACCTGCTCTTGTAGCCACAGTATTTATATGGCTGGTCCAGTTAAGTTTCTGGTCAATGGTGACCCCCAGGATGTTGATGGTGGGGGATTCGGCGATGGTAATGCCGTTGAATGTCAAGTGGAGGAGGTTAGACTCTCTCTTGTTGGAGATGGTCATTGCCTGGCACTTGTCTGGCGCGAATGTTATTTGCCACTTATGAGCCCAAGCCTGGATGTTGTCCAGGTCTTGCTGCATGCGGGCTCGGACTGCTTCATTATTTGACCCTGAGATGAGATTCTGGCCTCATCTCTGCTCCATCACCAAGACCGCCGACTTCCACCTCGAGTAACATCGCCCGTCTCCGCCCCTGCCACAGCTCATCTGCTGCTGAAACCCTCATCCATGCCTTTGTTACCTCCAGACTCCACTGTTTCGAATGGGCTCCTGGCCAAACTCCCATCTTCCACCCTCCATGAACTTGAACTCATCCAAAACTCTGCTGCCCGTATCCCAACTCACACCAAGTCCCGTTCACCCATCACCCCCTGTGCTCGCTGGACCGACACTGGCATCCAGTCCGGGAACGCCTCGATTTTAAAATTCTCATCCACGTGTTCAAATCCCTCCATGGCCCTCGCCCCCCCTCCCTATCTCTGTAACCCCCTCCAGCCCCTACAATTCTCATCCTCCTGTTCAAATCCCTCCATGGCCCTCGCCCCCCCCTCCCTATCTCTGTAACCTCCTCCAGCCCCCTACAATCCTCATCCTCCTGTTCAAATCCCTCCATGGCCCTCGCCCCCCCTCCCTATCTCTGTAACCTCCTCCAGCCCCTACAATTCTCATCCTCCTGTTCAAATCCCTCCATGGCCCTCGCCCCTCCCTCCCTATCTCTGTAACCTCCTCCAACCCCTACAATTCTCACCCTCCTGTTCAAATCCCTCCATGGCCCTCGCCCCCCTCCCTATCTTTGTAACCTCCTCCAGTCCCTACAATCCTCATCCTCCTGTTCAAATCCCTCCATGGCCCTCGCCCCCCTCTCTGTCTCTGTAACCTCCTCCAGTCCCTACAATCCTCATCCTCCTGTTCAAATCCCTCCATGCCCCTCGCCCCCCTCCCTATCTCTGTAACCTCCTCCAGCCCCTACAATTCTCATCCTCCTGTTCAAATCCCTCCATGGCCCTCGCCCCCCTCCCTATCTCTGTAACCTCCTAAGACCCTCCGAGATCTCTGCGCTCCTCCAATTCCGGCCTCTTGCGTATCCCCGATTCCCATCGCTCCACCATTGGCGGCCGTGCCTTCAGCTGCCTGGGCCCTGAGCTCTGGAATTCCCTCCCTAAACCTCTCCCCCTCTCTCTCCTCCTTCAAGATGCTCCTTCAAACCTCCCTCTTTGACCGAGCTTTTAGTCACCTGTCCAAATATCTCCTTATGAGCAGTTCTGGGCACCGCACCTTCGGAAGGACATATTGGCCTTGGAGGGAGTGCAGCGTAGGTTTACTAGAATGATACCCGGACTTCAAGGGTTAAGCTACGAGGAGAGATTACACAAATTGGGGTTGTATTCTCTGGAGTTTCGAAGGTTAAGGGGTGATCTGATCGAAGTTTATAAGATATTAAGGGGAACGGATAGGGTGGATAGAGAGAAACTATTTCCGCTGGTTGGGGATTCTAGGAGTAGGGGGCACAGTCTAAAAATTAGAGCCAGACCTTTCAGGAGCGAGATTAGAAAACATTTCTACACACAAAGGGTGGTAGAAGTTTGGAACTCTCTTCCGCAAACGGCAATTGATACTAGCTCAATTGCTAAATTTAAATCTGAGATAGATAGCTTTTTGGCAACCAAAGGGTGTTAAGGGATATGGGCCAAAGGCAGGTATATGGAGTTAGATCACAGATCAGCCATGATCTTATCAAATGGCGGAGTCGGCTCGAGGGGCTGAATGGCCTCCTCCTGTTCCTATGTTATGTGTCAAATTTTGTTTGATCATCGCTCCTGTGAAGGGATGTTAAAGGCACTATATAAATGCAATTTGTGGTTGTTGTTTTTTGTTATATTCCAATGTACAATGGGTGGTTGAACGGAGGTCGGCCATTTTATACGCGGGCCCAAGTTGAAATCACTCCGTTGAGTGCGAGATCCCTCGAGAAACCCCTGCCACAGTGAGCCGCACCTTCAACGGACTGACATTCGCTTTCCCTCGTCGTGATTCAACTTTCAAAAGACGATCGAAAACCAAAAAAAAAATAACTGGCCGGCTCAGGGGGAACGGGACGAATTGGGATCGCCCTTTCATCGAGTGATAGAACGGGCAGGATGGGCCGAACGGCCGCCTTCCTTTCAGTCTTACAAGAAATAGGAGCAGGAGTCGGCCAATCGGCCCCTCGAGCCTGCTCCGCCATTCAATAAGATCATGGCTGACCTGATCCTAACCTCAAATCTAAATTCATGTCCAATTTCCTGCCCGCTCCCCGTAACCCCTAATTCCCTTTACTTCTAGGGAACTGTTTTAAATTTATTTAATGATGTAGCTTCCTGGGGCAGCAAATTCCACAGACCCACCACCCTCTGAGTGAAGAGGTTTCTCCTCATCTCAGTTTTGAAAGAGCAGCCCCTTATTCTAAGATTATGCCCCCTAGTTCTAGTTTCACCCATCCTTGGGAACATCCTTACCGCATCCACCCGATCAAGCCCCTTCACAATCTTATATGTTTCAATAAGATCGTCTCTCATTCTTCTGAACTCCAATGAGTAGAGTCCCAATCTACTCAACCTCTCCTCATATGTCCGCCCCCTCATCCCCGGGATTAACCGAGTGAACCTTCTTTGTACTGCCTCGAGAGCAAGTATGTCTTTTCTTCAGTATGGAGACCAAAACTGTATGCAGTATTCCAGGTGCGGTCTCACCAATACCTTATATAACTGCAGCAATACCTCCCTGTTTTTATATTCTATCCCCCGAGCAATAAAAGCCAACATTCTGTTGGCCTTCTTGATCACCTGCTGCACCTGCATACTAACTTTTTGATTTTCTTGCACTAGGACCCCCAGATCCCTTCGTACTGCAGTACTTTCCAGTTTCTCGCCATTAAGATAATAACTTGCTCTCTGGTTCTTCCTGCCCGTGATTTCGAAATATCTCACCTCTCTGCTTTTTCTTTCTTTTCTCCCGTCTGTGTTCTCCCTCTCTCTCCGTAGAGCAGCCAAGCAAACCAAGCATCCAGCTCTTCCGCACTCCTGGGATATACACCATTGGCGAGTACCTCAGCATTAGGTGCACTGCTCCCATGATCTTCACGGGCCTGACGTTCCTGCTGCTTAAAATGGACGGGGAGTCCTCGGTGACGTACAAGACCGAGCCATCGGCGGGCTCCTCCATGACCTTCTCCATCGCCAACCTCACCTTTGCCAACGACGGGTACTACGCCTGCTTGTACCAGCTCAAGCGAGCTGGAAAGCTCCTCAGCTCAACGCAAAGTGCCCGTGTCAAGGTGTCCGTGACAGGTAGGGCTGCGTGTTCCTTGAGGGCTCAAATCATTGTGCCCCCCGTGCAGCGAGCACGAGCGGGACGATAAAGGGGAGAGTGGTGGGGCATTGCATGGACCGACTGTCTTATTGCAGTTATACGGCAGGGCGGGGGGGCCCTTGGTGAGACCACACCTGGAGTATTGTGTGTGCAGTTTTGGTCTCCTTATCTGAGGAAGGATGTCCTTGCCATGGAGGGAGTGCAGCGAAGGTTCACCAGACTGATCCCTGGGATGGCAGGGACTGTCGTACGAGGAGAGATTGGGTCGACTCGGCCTGTATTCACTCGAGTTTAGAAGAGTGAGAGGGGATCTCATCGAAACATATAAAATTCTGACAGGGCTCGACAGACTGGATGCAGGGAGGATGTTCCCCCTGGCCGGGAGGGGGGCGGTCCAGAACGAGGGGGTCAGGATATGGAGTCGGACATTTAGGACTGAGATGAGGAGAAATGTCTTCACTCAGAGGGTGGTGAACCTGTGGAATTCTCTACCACAGAAGGCAGCGGAGGCCAAGTCACTGAATATATTCAAGAAGGAGCTGGATAGATTTCTAGACACGAAAGGCATCAAGGGGTACGGGGAGAGAGCGGGAATATGGTATTGAGATCGAGGATCAGCCATGATCATATTGAATGGCGGAGCAGGCTCGAAGGGCCGAATGGCCTACTCCTGCTCCTAGTTTCTATGTTTCTATGATTCTCTGTATGCTCCACTCAATATTCAGCTCCCTTGGCTTGAACATACGAGCATACGAATTAAGAGCAGGGGCAGGCCATTCGGCCCCTCGAGCCTGCTCCACCATTTGATAAGATCATGGGCTGATCTGATTGTGTCCTCAATCCTACTTTCCCGTCTACCGACTATAACCTTTGACTCCCTTGTTAATCAGGACTCTCTCTAACAAATATTCAATGGCCCTGCCTCCCCCGCTCTCTGGGGAAGGGAGTCCCACAGACTCACGACCCTCGGAGAGAAAACATTTCTCCTCATCTCCGTCTTAAATGGGAGACCCCTTATTTTTAATCTGTGGCACTCTAGTTAACCCCCTCATCCCAGGAATCAGTCGAGCGAACCTTCTCTGAACTGCCTCCAAAGCAATTATGTCCTTTCGTAAATAAGGAGACCAAAACTGCACACAGTATTCTAGATGTGGTCTCACCAATGCCCTGTACAACTGGAGGAAAACATCTCTACTTTTATATTCCATTCCCCTTGCAATAAATTACGACGTTCCATTTGCCTTCCTGATCACTTGCTGTACCTGCATGCTAACTTTTTTGTGATTCATGTACTAGGACACCCAGATCCCTCTGTACCTCAGAGTTCGTCAATCTCTCTCCATTTAAATAATATACTGCTTTTCTATTCCTCCTGCCAAAGTGGACAAGTTCACATTATCCCACATGATGCTCCATCTGCCCCTGTAACGGGCGGCAGGTGAGCTCCAACTGGTCTCGTGCCTTTGCCCGATTAATTTCTACCCCCTCTGGATCCACAGGCCTCCGGGGTAGAGAATTCCAATGGTTCTCGACCCCTCTGAGTGAAGAAATTCCTCCTCATCTCAGTCTTGAATGGCCGACCCCCTTACCCTGAGATTATGCCCCCTGGTTCTAGACTCTCCAGCCAGGGGAAACAGCCTCTCAGCATCTACCCTGTCAAACCCCCTCAGAATCTGATATGTTCCAATGAGATCACCTCTCATCCTTCTGAACTCCAGAGAGTATCGGCCCATTCTACTCAATCTCTCATTAATTTGAAAATTAAGCTCTTTGCAATAATATGTGTGATGTTTTTCAGTGATGTGCATGATAGGTTCGAAGTGTTGTTTTCGAAAAGAAATGGGTGATATTTTATGCGTGTGACATGTTAGAGAGAGTCTAACCACCTCCCCTTGACATTCAACGGCATTACCATCGCCGAATCCCCCACCATCAACATCCTGGGGGTCACCATTGACCAGAAACTTAACTGGACCAGCCATATAAATACTGTGGCTACAAGAGCAGGTCAGAGGCTGGGTATTCTGCGGCGAGTGACTCACCTCCTGACTCCCCAAAGCCTTTCCACCATCTACAAGGCACAAGTCAGGAGTGTGATGGAATACTCTCCACTTGCCTGGATGAGTGCAGCTCCAACAACACTCGAGAAGCTCGACACCATCCAGGGCAAAGCAGCCCGCTTGATTGGCACCCCATCCACCACCCTAAACATTCACTCCCTTCACCACCGGCGCACAGTGGCTGCAGTGTGGACCATCCACAGGATGCACTGCAGCAACTCGCCAAGGCTTCTTCGACAGCACCTCCCAAACCCGCGACCTCTCCCACCTAGAAGGACAAGGGCAGCAGGCACATGGGGACAACACCACCTGCACGTTCCCCTCCAAGTCACACACCATCCCGACTTGGAAATATATCGGCCGTTCCTTCATCGTCACTGGGTCAAAATCCTGGAACTCCCTTCCTAACAGCACTGTGGGAGAACCGTCACCACACGGACTGCAGCGGTTCAAGAAGGCGGCTCACCACCACCTTCTCAAGGGGCAATTAGGGACGGGCAATAAATGCCGGCCTCGCCAGCGACGCCCACATCCCATGAACGAATAATAACAATAAGTATGTATGTTTCTGAAATCACAATCTGTGCGTCATTATCGTGATAACTGAACCAACACACGGTCACGACCACAATTGTAACCCAATCGTCCCTCGGTACGTTTCTGAGTCTGTGCAGCGGAGAAAGACCATTGACTGATATTTGCCTCCAACGCAGATCAACTGATGAGACCGTCCATTTCCGTGCTGAGATCATCGGCCAGCTTCGTCGGAGGTGAAGCACCAAACTTCCGATGCTCTGCCTCCAGCCAGTTCGCCGTGATCACATTCTACCTGTACAGGGTCGGAGAATCCGGCTCCATCACCTCAGTGGGACCGATCTCAGCTTCCACCGCCATATTGGGCATCCACAATGTCAGCGTCGCCCAGGAAGGTTTATTTACCTGCATGTTCACCGTGATTATCAACAATCGTCTCTACTCTTCAACTCACAGTGACCGGGTCAAGATCATCGTATCGAGTGAGTCGTCCCTCCGAATATCTTCACTCTTAGTCTTCTTCATTTCCAGTTCCAAAGAGCAAAGCGCCATTGCCTAACACGAGAGGGCTTGGAGAGGAGATTTATCTGAATGGTACCAGGGGATGCGGATGTGAGGTTATGTGGAGAGAGTGGGGTTGTTCTCCTTGGAGTGGCGAAGGTTAAGGAGAGATTTGATGGAGGTGTTTCTGAGGGGTTCTGAAGGGTTTTGATGGAGAAGACAGGGCCAAACTCTTTCCATTGGGTGGAGGCTCAGTAACCAGAGGACGGAGATTTAGGATAATCGGCAAAAAGAGACAGGAGGGAGATGAGGAGACATTCTTTTACGCAGCAAGTGGTTAGGATCTGGAACGCACTGCCCGAGGGGGTGCTGGAGGCAGATTCAATCATGGCCTTCAAAGGGGAACTGGGTAAATATATAAACATTGAAAATAGGAGCAAGAAAAGGCCATTCAGCCCTTCGGGCCTGCTCCGCCATTCAATATGATCATGGCTGATCGTCTAACTCAGTCCCCTGTTCCCGCTTTTTCCCCATATCCCTTGATCCCTTTAGCATTAAGAAATATATCCAGCTCCTTCTTGACTTGACCTCCGCTGCCTTCTGTGGTAGAGAATTCCACAGGTTCACCACCCTCCGAGTGAAGACATTTCTCCTCATCTCGGTTCTAAATGTCCTACCCCCCGTATCCTGAGACTGTGACCCCTGGTTCTGGACTCCCCCAGCCATCGGGAACATCCTCCCTGCATCTAGTCTGTCTAGTCCTGTTAGAATTTTAATTTCAAGTACTTTTGATGAGGTCCCACACAAGAGGTTAGTGTGCAAAATGAAAGCACATGGGATTGGGGGGAATATACTGGCATGGATTGAGAATTGGTTGACAGACAGGAAACAGAGAGTAGGAATAAACGGGTCTTTTTCCGGGGTGTCAGGCAGTGACTAGTGGGGTACCGCAGGGATCAGTGCTTGGGCCCCAGCTATTCACAAAATATATCAATGATTTGGACGAGGGAACTAAATGTAACATTTCCAAGTTTGCAGACGACACAAAGCTGGGGTGGAATGTGAGCTTTGAGGAGGATGCAAAGAGGCTCCAATGTGATTTACACAAGTTGGGTGAGTGGGCAAGAACATGGCAGATGCAGTATAACGTGGATAAATGTGAGGTTATCCACTTTGGTTGTAAAAACAGAAAGACAGATTATTATCTGAATGGTGATGGATTGGGAAAAGGGGAGGTGCAACGAGACCTGGGTGTCCTTGTACACCAGTCACTGAAAGCGAGCATTCAGGTGCAGCAAGCAGTTAGGAAGGCGAATGGTCTGTTGGCCTTCATTGCAAGAGGATTTGAGTACAGGAGCAAGGATGTCTTACCGCAGTTATACAGGGCCTTGGTGAGACCACATCTGGAGTATTGTGTGCAGTTTTGGTCTCCTTATCTGAGGAAGGATGTCCTTGCCATGGAAGGAGTGCAACGAAGGTTTACCAGACTGATTCCTGGGATGGCAGGACTGACGTATGAGGAGAGATTGGGTCGACTCGGCCTGTATTCACTCGAGTTTAGAAGAATGAGAGGTGATCTCATCGAAACATATAAAATTCTAACAGGACTAGACAGACTAGATGCAGGGAGGATGTTCCCGATGGCTGGGGAGTCCAGAACCAGGGGGTCACAGTCTCAGGATACGGGGGGTGGGACATTTAGAACCGAGATGAGGAGAAATTTCTTCACTCAGAGGCATTTTGTCGTGTTTCTCCATTCAAATAATATTCAAAGTGGGCGACCTCACATTTTCCCACATGATATTCCACCTGCCAAATTTTTGCCCATTCGCTTAACCTGTCGATATCCCTTTGCAGACACTCTGTGTCCTCATCGCAACGAGCTTTGCTCCTGTACTCGAATCCTCTTGCGATGAAGGCCAACGTACCATTTGACTTCCTCACTGCTTGCTGCGCCTGCAGGTCCTTCTGTTGCGAGTACAGCATTACAGGATGCTACTTGGCGTCTCCTGCCCACTCTGCGGCCATATCTCACGCAAACCAAGATCCCATTTTGGACTTCCGAATGCGGTCTCTACTCATTGGAGTTTAGAAGAATGAGAGGGGATCTTCTTGAAACATGCAAGATTCTGAGGGGACTCCATAGGGTAGATGCTGAGAGGATATTACCCCTCATGGGGGAATCTAAAACTTGGGGGCATAGTCTCAGAATAAGGGGTCGCCCGTTTAAGACGGAAATGAGGAGGAATTTCTTCTCCCAGAGGGTCGTGAATCTTTGGAATTCTTGACCCCAAAAAGATGTCAGAGTCATCGAATTCATTCAAGGCCGAGTTAGACCAATTTTTGATCAGCGAGGGAGTCAAAGGACATGGGGAAAGGGCGGGGAAAGTGGAGTTGAGGTAAAAATCAGGTCAGCCATGGTCTCGTTGAATGGCGGAGCAGGCTCGAGGGGCCGAATGGCCTGCTCCTTCTCCTATCTCCTCTGGTCTTCTTTGCATGCTGCCGCCATCGACAAAACTGACAATCCCACCCCGCGCTGCACGAGCAAAGGGCGGAGAGACGCAATAACGCAGAGAGAAACCGCGCCCACAACTGGCAGGGAGGGCGCGATTGCAGCACGGCAATTTTCCGGGACCAATTCCCGTTCCATATCCCGACGTGGGGAAGTTTATCGCAGAAAAACTTTGACGTGAAATTTAAAGGGAAAATGCAAACCGAAGTCTCGTACTGAGGAAATGCACAGAGATGTGAATTTTTGATGTATGTTATAGATAAACCCTCTCACAGACGCAGAGAGCAATACAATACGCCTTCAGTCATAGATCACACCGCGGAGAAGGAGGCCAATCGGCCCGCTGTTGGAGAGAGGTGCCCTGTCCAATTGCTCCCACTCTCCTGCTCCTTCTCCGTCGCCCTGAGCAACCCAGCCCTTCAAACACAAGTCCAATTTGCTTTTGAAAGAAGCCGTTCAATTCGCGACGAACTCCCTTTCAGTCCGTGCTTTGCAGATCACAACCTCTTGCGTTCTTGATCGTAGCAATCGAGGCACAGGACGTGGCGCGATTGATCGATTTCAGCAAGGCTTTCGACAAGGTCCCACGTGGCAGACTGGTCAAAAAAAGTACAGGCCCCTTGGGATCCAAGGGAAAGAGGCAGATTGGATCCAAGATTGGCTCAGTGGCAGGAAGCAAAGGGGAATGGTCGACGGGTGTTTTTGTGACTGGAAGGCTGTTTCCAGTGGGGTCTCCCAGGGCTCGGTACTGGGTCCCTTGCTTTTTGTGGTGCACGTTAACGATTCGGACTTAAACGCAGGAGGCATGGTTAAGAATTTGCGCATGACACAAAGATAGGCCGTGTGGTTGATAGTGAGGAGGAAAGCTGTAGACTGCAGGAAGATATCAATGGACTGGTCAGGTGGGCAGAAAAGTGGCAAATGGAATTCAATCTGGAGAAGTGTGAGGTAATGCATTTGGGGAGAGCAAACAAGGCAAGGGAATACACAATAAATGGGAGGATACTGAGAGGTGTAGAGGGAGTGAGGGACCTTGGAGTGCATGTCCACAGATCCCTGAAGGTAGCAGGACAGGTAGATAAGGTGGTGAAGAAGGCATCTGGGATACTTTCGTTTATTAGCCGAGATATCGAATATGAGAGCAGGGAGGTTATGCTGGAACTGTATAAAACACTAGTTAGGCCACAGCTTGAGTACTGTGTACAGTTCTGGTCACATTACAGGAAGGATGTGATCGCACTAGAGAGGGTGCAGAGGAGATTTACGAGGATGTTGCCAGGACTGGAGAATTTTAGCGATGAGGAGAGATTGGATCGGCTGGGGTTGTTCTCCTTGGAACAGAGGAGGCTGAGGGGAGATTTAATTGAGGTATAAAATTATGACAGGACGAGATAGAGTGGATAGGAAGGACCTATTTCCCTTAGCGGAGGGGTCAATAACCAGGGGGCATCAATTTAAAGTGATTGGTGGAAGGATTAGAGGGGAGCTGAGGAGAAATGTTTTCACCCAGAGGGTGGTGGGGGTCTGGGAACTCACTGCCTGAGAGGGTGGGAGAGGCAGAGACCCTCAACTCATTAAAAAAATACCCTGGATGTGCCCCTGAGGAGCGGTCACCTGCAGGGCCACGGACCGAGTGCGGGAGGGTGGGATGAGGCCGGGTGGCTCGTTTCTCGGCCGGCCCGGGCGCGGCAGGCCGGTCAGCATCCTCCCGCGCGGTAAGTTTTCCAACAATCGCGCTTTGCGTTCTGTCTTTCAGGTGAAACGGAGAGGCCTTCCATATCTGTGAGGAAGGCCTTTGACCAATACCCGCAGGGGCAACTGCTTTCCATCGTCTGCACGGCCCCAAATCAGTACCGGACGAGCGATTTTCACCTGTATAAAAGTGGGGTGATGTTAACCGCCAGGCGGGTGGGGAGCAGCTCGTCTGCGGAGTTCTCCATCTTGAACACAAGCATGGCCGACGAAGGAGACTACACTTGCACATACCGAACAATCGTGTCAGGGCGAGAGTACAATTCGAGCCACAGTGACCCTCTTCAGATATCTGTTGCAGGTAGGCTCGGGCTGATAATTGGCAAGTGACATTCGCGCCAGACAAGTGCCAGGCAATGACCATCTCCAACAAGAGAGAGTCTGACCACCTCCCCTTGACATTCAACGGCATTACCATCGCCGAATCCCCCACCATCAACATCCTGGGGTCACCATTGACCAGAAACTTAACTGGACCAGCCATATAAATACTGTGGCTACGAGAGCAGGTCAGAGGCTGGGTATTCTGCGGTGAGTGACTCACCTCCTGACTCCCCAAAGCCTTTCCACCATCTGCAAGGCACAAGTCAGGAGTGTGATGGAATACTCTCCACTTGCCTGGATGAGTGCAGCTCCAACAACACTCGAGAAGCTCGACACCATCCAGGGCAAAGCAGCCCGCTTGATTGGCACCCCATCCACCACCCTAAACATTCACTCCCTTCACCACCGGCGCACCGTGGCTGCAGTGTGGACCATCCACAGGATGCACTGCAGCAACTCGCCAAGGCTTCTTCGACAGCACCTCCCAAACCCGCGACCTCTACCATCTAGAAGGACAAGGGCAGCAGGCACATGGGAACACCACCACCTGCACGTTCCCCTCCGAGTCACACACCATCCCCGACTTGGAAATATATCGGCCGTTCCTTCATCGTCGCTGGGTCAAAATCCTGGAACTCCCTTCCCAACGGCACTGTGGGAGAACCTTCACCACACGGACTGCAGCGGTTCAAGAAGGCGGCTCACCACCACCTTCTCAAGGGGCAATCAGGGATGGGCAATGAATGCCGGCCTCGCCAGCGACGCCCACATCCCATGAACGAATTAATAATAAAGGCGTTCCGAGTTATGACAGCGGGGCTGAGTTACCACGTATAACGGTCCGCAGGGGAGCTGCATCCCCTCCCTAGTCGAATTAATACCACTGGCCGCCCCTCCGCAACCCCCCGAGAACCCCGTTCCTCCGGCTCTCGGCTTCCTCATCGGCCACAAGACGACTCGCTCCGACTGGTGCGGTTTTCAGACGGAGCCGAGTCTCAGGGCGGGCGGCCGCCCCGACCTCCCGCCGCCCCCCGTTTCAGGCTCTCGGGCTGCCGCGCGAGGCGGATTCGCTCGCCCGCGCGGGTTTTAAGGCGAGTGGGCGGACGCTTCTAGAGCGGGGTTTGGGAGGAGAGGGGCGAGCGGTCGGACGGGATGACAGACGCCTGACGACGTGTCCGCTCTCTATTCTAACCCGAAACAGCGAGCATGGAGCAGCGCCTGGCGAACGGGAGCAGCCCCTGCTCCGGCCGAGTGGAGATCTTGTTCGGAGACAGCTGGGGGACGATCTGCGACGACCAGTGGGGACTGCTCGACGCCAAGGTTGTCTGTCAGACCCTCGGGTGCGGCTCCGCCTTGGCCGCCCCAACGCATGCTCACTTTGGAAGGGGCATCGGGCCGATCTGGATGGACGACGTGGCCTGCCGCGGGGACGAGTCTGCCCTGTGGCACTGTGTTGCCAGGTCGTGGAGTCAGCACAATTGCCACCACGGAGAAGATGCAGGCGCGATTTGTTCCGGTAAGGACAAGCTCGTTCCACAATGTTGCCGACATAATTGGCTTGACGACAGAAGACAGAGGGTGGTTGTAGAGGGTAGTTTTTTCAAACTGGATGCCTGTGTCCAGCGGTGTGCCTCAGGGATCGGTGCTGGGTCCGCTGTTATTTGTTATTTATATTAACGATTTGGATGAGAATTTAGGAGGCATGGTTAGTAAGTTTGCAGATGACACCAAGATTGGTGGCATTGTGGACAGTGAAGAAGGTTATCTGGGATTGCAACGGGATCTTGATCAATTGGGCCAGTGGGCCGATGAATGGCAGATGGAGTTTAATTTAGATAAATGTGAGGTGATGCATTTTGGTAGATCGAATCGGGCCAGGACCTACTCCGTTAATGGTAGGGCGTTGGGGAGAGTTATAGAACAAAGAGATCTAGGAGCACAGGTTCATAGCTCCTTGAAAGTGGAGTCACAGGTGGATAGGGTGGTGAAGAAGGCATTCAGCATGCTTGGTTTCATTGGTCAGAACATTGAATACAGGAGTTGGGATGTCTTGTTGAAGTTGTACAGGACATTAGTAAGGCCACACTTGGAATACTGTGTACAGTTCTGGTCACCCTATTATAGAAAGGATATTATTAAACTAGAAAGAGTGCAGAAAAGATTTACTAGGATGCTACCGGGACTTGATGGTTTGACTTATAGGGAGAGGTTAGACAGACTGGGACTTTTTTCCCTGGAGAGTAGGAGGTTTAGGGGTGATCTTATAGAAGTCTATAAAATAATGAGGGGCATAGATAAGGTAGATAGTCAAAATCTTTTCCCAAAGGTAGGGGAGTCTATAACGAGGGGACATAGATTTAAGGTGAGAGGGGAGAGATACAAAAGGATCCAGAGGGGCAATTTTTTCACTCAAATGGTGGTGAGTGTCTGGAACGAGCTGCCAGAGGCAGTAGTAGAGGCGGGTACAATTTTGTCTTTTAAAAAGCATTTGGACAGTTACATGGGTAAGATGGGTATAGAGGGATATGGGCCAAGTGCAGGCAATTGGGACTAGCTTAGTGGTATAAACTGGGCGACATGGACATGTTGGGCCGAAGGGCCTGTTTCCATGTTGTAAACTTCTATGATTCTATGATTCTATGATAATTCTTCCCTTGGGTACAATTCTAAAGGGGATGCAGGGACAGAGAGACCTGGGGGTGTATGTACACAAACCTTTGAAGGTGGCAGGTCACCTTGAGAAGGCATATGGGATCCTGAGCTTTATTAATAGAGGCAACACGAACGGTCGTTCAGTCCTTCTGAGATTTCAGAGCGGAGTCCGTGCTGGAGGATTGGAGGGTTGCAAATGTTTCACCTTTGTTCAAGAAAGTGAGGACAGATAAACATGGCAGGTATCGGCCAGTCAGCCTGTCGATGGTGGGGGAACCCTTGGAGACAGGGAACAGAGAGTAGGAATAAACGGGTCTTTTTCCGGGGTGGCAGGCAGTGACTAGTGGGGTACCGCAGGGATCAGTGCTTGGGCCCCAGCTGTTCACAATATATATCAATGATTTGGACGAGGGAACTGAATGTAACATTTCCAAGTTTGCGGACGACACAAAGCTGGGGTGGAATGTGAGCTGTGAGGAGGATGCAAAGAGGCTCCAATGTGATTTAGACAAGTTGGGTGAGTGGGCAAGAACATGGCAGATGCAGTATAACGTGGATAAATGTGAGGTTATCCACTTTGGTTGTAAAAACAGAAAGGCAGATTATTATCTGAATGGTGATAGATTGGGAAAAGGGGAGGTGCAACGAGACCTGGGTGTCCTTGTACACCAGTCGCTGAAAGCGAGCATTCAGGTGCGGCAAGCAGTTAGGAAGGCGAATGGTATGTTGGCCTTCATTGCAAGAGGATTTGAGTACAGGAGCAGGGATGTCTTACTGCAGTTATACAGGGCCTTGGTGAGACCACATCTGGAGTATTGTGTGCAGTTTTGTTCTCCTTATCTGAGGAAGGATGTCCTTGCCATGGAGGGAGTGCAACGAAGGTTTACCAGACTGATTCCTGGGATGGCAGGACTGACGTATGAGGAGAGATTGGGTCGACTCGGCCTGTATTCACTCGAGTTTAGAAGAATGAGAGGTGATCTCATCGAAACATATAAAATTCTAACAGGACTAGACAGACGAGATGCAGGGAGGATGTTCCCGATGGCTGGGGGAGTCCAGAACCAGGGGTCACAGTCTCAGGATACGGGGGGTAGGACATTTAGAACCGAGATGAGGAGAAATGTCTTCACTCGGAGGGTGGTGAACCTGTGGAATTCTCTACCACAGAAGGCAGTGGAGGCCAAGTCAAGAAGGAGATAGATATATTTCTTAATGCTAAAGGGATCAAGGGATATGGGGAAAAAGCGGGAACAGGGGACTGAGTTAGACGGTCAGCCATGATCATTTTTAATGGCGGAACAGGCCCGAGGGGCCGAATGGCCTTCTCTTGCTCCTATTTTCTATGATTCTATGATTCTACAGACAATAAATCCGGACAAAATTAATTGGCACTTGGAAAAGCATGGGTTAATAAATGAAAGCCAGCACGTATTTGTTAAAGGCAAATTATGTTTGAATTATTTTATTGAGTTCTTTGATGAAGTAACGGAGAGGGTCGATGAGGGTAGTGCGGTAGATGTTGTGTATATGGACTTTCAAGAGGCGTTTGATAAAGTGCCACATAATGGACTTTTTAGCAAAATTAAAGTCCGTGGGATTAAAGGGACAGTCGCAGCGTGGATATAAAATTTGCTCGGGGGGACAGAAAGCAGAGAGTCGTGGTGAACGGTTGTTTCTCAGACTGGAGGGGAGTTTACAGTGGGTGTTCCCCAGGGGTCAGTATTGGGACCACTGCTCTTTTTGAGATATATTAATGACCGGGACTTGGGAATAATTTCAAAGTTTGCAGCTGACACGAAACTCGGGAATGTAGCAAACAGCGAGGGGGATAGTAACAGACTTCAGGAGGACGGAGACAGACTGGGGGAACGGACGGACACATGGCAGAGGGAATTTAACACAGAGCAGTGTGAAGTGATGTATTTTGGTAGGATGAACGAGGAGAGGCAATATAAACTAAATGGGACAATTTTAAAGGGGGTGCAGGAACAGAGAGACCTAGGGGTGTGTGTACACAAATCTTTGAAGGTGGCAGGACAGGTTGAGAAGGTTGTTAAAAAAGCATCTGGGACCCTGGGCTTTATTAATAGAGGCACAGAGTACAAAAGCAAGGGAGTTATGCTAAACCCTTTATAAAACACTGGTTCGGGCCTCAGCTGGAGAATTGGGTCCAGTTCTGGGCCCCGCTCTTTAGGAAAGATGTGAAGGCCTTAGAGAGGGTGCAGAGGAGATTTACCAGAATGGTCCCAGGGATGAGGGACCTCAGTGATGCGGAGAGACTGGAGAATCTGGGGTCGTTCCCCTCAGAGCAGAGAAGGTTAAGAGGAGATTTAATCGAGGTTTTCGAAATCATGAAGGGGTTTTGAGAGAGTAAATAAGGAGAGACTGTTTCCAGTGGGCAGGAGGGTCGGTGAGCAGAGGGCACGGATTTATTGGTAAAGGAGCCAGAGGGGGAAATGAGGAATCTTTTAACCCCCATCTTCTATTTACTGAGTGACTCTCGCAAAGTCAGGACAGCCCAAAGTTCCTCACAGTGAAATAATATTGTAGTGTAATCGCAGTTAAAATGTCGGAAAGGCGGCAGGCCAATGCTGAGCACAGTGTTGGTTCGGAGATGTGATGATAGGCAGGGGCACTGGGGAGAGCTCCCCTACTCTTCTTCAAATAGCGGCAGGGGTGGGCGATGACGGGGGGAGTAGGTCTTTTACACCCACCCGAGAGGGAGACGCTGTGTGACACCTTATCCGAAAGACAGTACTTCTGATGGGTCTCGCCCCAGATCAGCGTGCTCGAGCCCCTGGGGTGGGACTGGGACTCAGAACCTTCTTGGCACAAAGGGAAGAGTGCGGCCCAACGAACCATTGGCTGCGACTCTGAGCCGAGCAGAGTTCGAACTCGATGGCTGTCTGCCTTCGTTGTCACTTCAACTGATCCCATTCACGGCATTACCTTCTCCCCTCAGGCATAAAGCCAATGTTAGCCTTGGAACCCAACTACCATATATTTGTGAAAGGGGAGTCTGTTAATCTTAACTGTACCACCGGAGACCGGAACTCCAGCAGGGCGATTGACTTTTACAAGAATGACGCTTACCTGAGCCATCAGGACCTTCAGCAAGGGATCAATTCCGCCATCTTTCAAATCACCAATTTAACGATGAACGACACCGGGAGGTACAGCTGCAAGTTCCGGAACCAAGTTGCAGGGAAATACGTGAATTCATCGCTCAGTGATACAGTCCACATCGCTGTAACAGGTGAGCACGGTGAATATTGAGAGGGAGAAAGAAGTGTTGATTCGTTCAAAGCAGATTCGAGCAATTTCCTTCAGAAGATAAAATTGTAAGAGACAGCATACGAGTGATTTGAGTTGCGACTTTTATTTCCATTCGTTCATGGGATGTGGGCGTCGCTGGCGAGGCCGGCATTTATCGCCCATCCCTAATTGCCCTTGAGAAGGTGGTGGTGAGCCGCCTTCTTGAACCGCTGCAGTCCGTGTGGTGAAGGTTCTCCCACAGTGCCGTTAGGAAGGGAGTTCCAGGATTTTGACCCAGCGACGATGAAGGAACGGCCGATTATATTTCCAAGTCGGGATGGTGTGTGACTCGGAGGGGAACGTGCAGCTGGTGTTGTCCCCGTGTGCCTGCTGCCCTTGTCCTTCTAGGTGGTAGAGGTCGCGGGTTTGGGAGGTGCTGTCGAAGAAGCCTTGGC
Source organism: Heptranchias perlo (assembly GCF_035084215.1). Lineage (NCBI taxonomy): Eukaryota > Metazoa > Chordata > Chondrichthyes > Hexanchiformes > Hexanchidae > Heptranchias > Heptranchias perlo. The sequence continues at coordinate 296,498 of NW_027138678.1, forward strand.
GAGTTGCTGCAGTGCATCCTGTGGATGGTCCACACTGCAGCCACGGTGCGCCGGTGGTGAAGGGAGTGAATGTTTAGGGTGGTGGATGGGGTGCCAATCAAGCGGGCTGCTTTGTCTTGGATGGTGTCGAGCTTCTTGAGTGTTGTTGGAGCTGCACTCATCCAGGCAAGTGGAGAGTATTCCATCACACTCCTGACTTGTGCCTTGTAGATGGTGGAAAGGCTTTGGGGAGTCAGGGGGTGAGTCACTCACCGCAGAATACCCAGCCTCTGACCTGCTCTTGTAGTATTTATATGGCTGGTCCAGTTAAGTTTCTGGTCAATGGTGACCCCCAGGATGTTGATGGTGGGGGATTCGGCAATGGTAATGCCATTGAATGTCAAGGGGAGGTGGTTAGACTCTCTCTTGTTGGAGATGGTCATTGCCTGGCACTTGTCTGGCGCGAATGTTACTTGCCACTTATCAGCCCAAGCCTGGATGTTGTCCAGGTCTTGCTGCATGCGGGCTCGGACTGCTTCATTATCTGAGGGGTTGCGAATGGAACTGAACACTGTGCAATCATCAACGAACATCCCCATTTCTGACCTTATGATGGAGGGAAGGTCATTGACGAAGCAGCTGAAGATGGTTGGGCCTAGGACACTGCCCTGAGGAACTCCTGCAGCAATGTCCTGGGGCTGAGATGATTGGCCTCCAACAACCACTACCATCTTCCTTTGTGCTAGGTATGACTCCAGCCACTGGAGAGTTTTCCCCCTGATTCCCATTGACTTCAATTTTACTAGGGCTCCTTGGTGCCACACTCGGTCAAATGCTGCCTTGATGTCAAGGGCAGTCTCTCTCATCTCACCTCTGGAATTCAGCTCTTTTGTCCATGTTTGGACCAAGGCTGTAATGAGGTCTGGAGCCGAGTGGTCCTGGCGGAACCCAAACTGAGCATCGGTGAGCAGGTTATTGGTGAGTAAGTGCCGCTTGATAGCACTGTCGACGACACCTTCCATCACTTTGCTGATGATTGAGAGTAGACTGATGGGGCGGTAATTGGCCGGATTGGATTTGTCCTGCTTTTTGTGGACAGGACATACCTGGGCAATTTTCCACATTGTCGGGTAGATGCCAGTGTTGTAGCTGTACTGGAACAGCTTGGCTAGAGGCGCAGCTAGTTCTGGAGCACAAGTCTTCAGCACTACAGCCGGGATGTTGTCGGGGCCCATAGCCTTTGCTGTATCCAGTGCACTCAGCCGTTTCTTGATATCACGTGGAGTGAATCGAATTGGCTGAAGACTGGCTTCTGTGACGGTGGAGATATCGGGAGGAGGCCGAGATGGATCATCCACTCGGCACTTCTGGCTGAAGATGGTTGCAAATATTTTGTGAAAGTCGGCCAAAACTCATGGCGGGAGAAGAGGGAAGAAAATCAAAGCAATTTCCCGTTTTGTCCGTCAGTGTGGTAGTGTGTTGGATTGTCGTAAAACCCCAGTTGGTTCAGTAATGTCCTTTTGGGGAAGGAGACCCACCGTCCGTACCCGGTGTGTGGCCTATTTGTGACTCCAGCCCGACGCCAATGTGATTGACTCTTGAGTGGTCCTCTGAAGTGGCCTGGCAGGCCGCTCAGTTGTCGTAGTTGAAGAAGGCAGCTCATCGCCAACCAACCTGGGGTGGCCAGGTAATGGCAGCCTTGCCAGCGACGCCAACATCTGAAGAATAAATTGACTTACACCAAACTGGGACAAGACGAAGAACCTTTGAGTTAATTCGGATAATGAAGCAGTCCGAGCCCGCATGCAGCAAGACCTGGACAACATCCAGGCTTGGGCTGATAAGTGGCAAGTAACATTCGCGCCAGACAAGTGCCAGGCAATGACCATCTCCAACAAGAGAGAGTCTGACCACCTCCCCTTGGCATTCAACGGCATTACCATCGCCAAATCCCCCACCATCAACATCCTGGGGGTCACCATTGACCAGAAACTTAACTGGACCAGCCATATAAATACTACAAGAGCAGGTCAGAGGCTGGGTATTCTGCGGCGAGTGACTCACCTCCTGACTCCCCAAAGCCTTTCCACCATCTACAAGGCACAAGTCAGGAGTGCGATGGAATACTCTCCACTTGCCTGGATGAGTGCAGCTCCAACAACACTCAAGAAGCTCAACACCATCCAGGGCAAAGCAGCCCACTTGATTGGCACCCCATCCACCACCCTAAACATTCACTCCCTTCACCACCGGCGCACCGTGGCTGCAGTGTGGACCATCCACAGGATGCACTGCAGCAACTCGCCAAGGCTTCTTCGACAGCACCTCCAAAACCCGCAACCTCTACCATCTAGAAGGACAAGGGCAGCAGGCACATGGGAACAACACCACCTGCACGTTCCCCTCCGAGTCACACACCATCCCGACTTGGAAATATATCGGCCGTTCCTTCATCGTCGCTGGGTCAAAATCCTGGAACTCCCTTCCTAACAGCACTGTGGGAGAACCTTCACCACACGGACTGCAGCGGTTCAAGAAGGCGGCTCACCACCACCTTCTCAAGGGGCAATCAGGGATGGGCAATAAATGCCGGCCTGGCCAGCGACGCCCACGAACAAAGAAAAAATTATTGTGTTTCAGCTTCTTGTCTGTACTTATTTTTCTGCTGCTCGTTTCTTTCAATTAGACCCCCTCCCAAATCCGAAGATAAGATTATTCACATTGGACGGTCAGACTTTCATTAACTGCACGGCCGAGAACACCACAGCGAACAGCAAGATGTATTTATTCGAAATAGGTCTGAGTGGACCCAGGCAGGTCCAATGCATCCCAATGCCAAATTCTACCTCGATCTTTCCCCTGAATGAAGGCGGGAAGGTGATCGAAGGCCACTTTGCTTGTTTGCACCAAGCGCAGGTGAGAGGAAGATGGGTCAACTCGAGCTACACCGAGTCCGTTGTCGTTGCCATTCCAGGTGAGCGAGCTTGATATTTAAAGCTTTTCCGGATTGCTGTTTGCGGACGGGATGGATGGTCCTCCTCGGGCAGCCGTGATCTGCATTGCTTGCGTTGTTTGGCCCAACTGGGTCTATCCCGGTGTTTATGCTCCACACGAGCCTCCTCCCTCCCGACTCCATCTCACCCTCTCCTTCTATCTCTTTCTCCCTCATGTGTTTCTCCAGCTTCCCCTTAAATCCATCCACACTATTCACCTCAACTACTCCTTGTGGGAGTGAGTTCCACATTCTCACCACTCTCTGGGTAAAGAAGTTTCTCCTGAATTCCCCGATTGGATTTATTACTGACTATCTTATATTTATGGCCCCCTAGTTCTGGTCTCCCCCCACAAAGGAAACATCTTCTCTACGTCTACCCTATCGAACCCTTTCATAATCTTAAAGACTTCGATCTGTTCACCCCTCAGTCTTCTCTTTTCCAGAGAAAAGAGCCCCAGCCTGTTCAGTCTCTCCTGATAGTTTATAACCTCTCAGTTCTGGGATCACCCTTGTAAATCTTGTTTTGCACCTTCTCCAGTGCCTCGATATCCTGTTTTTAATATGGAGACCAGAACTGTGCACAGTGCTCCAAGTGTGGTCTAACCAAGGTATATGGAGACCAGAACTGTACACAGTGCTCCAAGTGTGGTCTAACCAAGGTTTACGGAGACCAGAACTGTGCACAGTGCTCCAAGTGTGGTCTAACCAAGGTATATGGAGACCAGAACTGTGCACAGTGCTCCAAGTGTGGTCTAACCAAGGTATATGGAGACCAGAACTGTGCACAGTGCTCCAAGTGTGGTCTAACCAAGGTATACGGAGACCAGAACTGTGCACAGTGCTCCAAGTGTGGTCTAACCAAGGTATATGGAGACCAGAACTGTGCACAGTGCTCCAAGTGTGGTCTAACCAAGGTATATGGAGACCAGAACTGTGCACAGTGCTCCAAGTGTGGTCTAACCAAGGTATATGGAGACCAGAACTGTGCACAGTGCTCCAAGTGTGGTCTAACCAAGGTGTATGGAGACCAGAACTGTGCACAGTGCTGCGAGAAAAGCACATGCTGAGGCAAATAAATCATTGAGATTGAAAGCAAACATTCAGGTGCAGCAAGCAGTTAGGAAGGCGAATGGTATGTTGGCCTTCATTGCAAGAGGATTTGAGTACAGGAGCAGGGATGTCTTACTGCAGTTATACAGGGCCTCGGTGAGACCACACCTGGAGTATTGTGTGCAGTTTCGGTCTCCTTATCTGAGGAAGGATATCCTTGCCATGGAGGGAGTGCAGCGAAGGTTCACCAGACTGATTCCTGGGATGGCAGGGACTGTCGTACGAGGAGAGATTGGGTCGACTCGGCCTGTATTCACTAGAGTTTAGAAGAATGAGAGGGGATCTCATCGAAACATATAAAATTCTGACAGGGCTCGACAGACTAGACGCAGAGAGGATGTTTCCCCCGGCTGGGGGGGGGATGTCCAGAACCAGGGGTCACAGTCTCAGGATACGGGGGGGTGGGACATTTAGGAGTGAGATGAGGAGAAATTTCTTCACTCAGAGGGTGGTGAACCTGTGGAATTCTCTACCACAGAAGGCAGTTGAGGCCGAGTCACTGAATATATTCAAGAAGGAGCTGGATAGATTTCTGCACACAAAAGGCATCAAGGGGTACGGGGAGAGAGAGCGGGAATATAGTATTGAGATAGAGGATCAGCCATGATCATATTGAAACGTAGAAAATAGGAGCAGGAGACGGCCATTCGGCCCTTTGAGCCTGTTCCGCCATTCAATATGACCATGGCTGATCCTCTATCTCAATACCATATTCCCGATCTCTCCCCGTACCCCTTGATGCCTTTTGTGTCCAGAAATCTATCCAGCTCCTTCTTAAATATATTCAGTGACTTGGTCTCTACAGCCTTCTGTGGTAGAGAATTCCACAGGTTCACCACCCTCTGAGTGAAGACATTTCTCCTCATCTCAGTCCTAAATGTCCCACCCCCGTATCCTGAGACTGTGACCCCCCTCGTTCTGGACCCCCCCAGCCTGGGGAAACATCCTCCCTGCATCCAGTCTGTCGAGCCCTGTCAGAATTTTGTACGTTTCAATGAGATCCCCTCTCATTCTTCTAAACTCGAGTGAATACAGGCCCGATCTCTCCTCATACTGTCGTCCCAGGGATCAGTCTGGTGAACCTTCGCTGCACTCCCTCTATGGCAAGTACATCCTTTCTTAGGTCAGGAGACCAAAACTGCACACACAATACTCCAGGTGTGGTCTCACTGCTGTAAGAAATCCTTGCTCCTGTACTCAAATCCTCTTGCAGTGAAGGCCAACGTAGCATTGGCCCGCTCCCGGTCAGCCAAACACGGATGGCGTCCAGGTCCTCCTGCGGGCGCAAATAAATTCATGCCTTCTCGGATGTTATAAGCAAGGGAAATCAGTCTTCGGAGCAGCTGAACCTTGTTGAGATGAAGACGTAAGGATTTTCGGGCGGATAGATAAACGGGAACAGAGTTGAAAAGTGTTGGTTGGTTTTTAGCAAAGTGAACCTTGCAGTTAAACTGGCTTCTTTCTTTTTCAAATCGTGTTTCGTTCTAGAATCCTCCAACGTTGGGGCAATCGTTGGTTGGCTCTTGGCGACTCTGATCCTGCTCCTGATTCTGGTCGTCTCCGTGTATTACTTCAGGAAATCGAGGACTGGCAAGAGCAAACGTGGTAAGGAATGCGCTTTGACCTCGGTATGGAGCAAACTTTCGAATGCTCTTTGCGTGTGAGAGAACCAAATTCACTCCTTTTGGGGGCTTTCAGAGCATCCAATGGTTGCCGAACTTCTGCAGTGAATTCTGCAGGAGGGGTAAGTGATGCATTCCACCAGTCGCGATGACTTTGGAGACCAACTGTTGTTTCCCCTTTGCCTTCGCCAGGCCGAAATCCAAGACCTGAAAGTACGGACGCAATGGCAGCCCCCTGGTCTTTGCTTCTCAGCTTTCCGGCCCCGCGAACGCACAATCCAGGCCCACACTCCCCATTGCAGTGCTGAGGGAGCGCCGCACTGTCGGAGGTGCCGTCTTTCGGGTGAGACGCTAAACCGAGGCCCCTCTCGGGTGGGTGTAAAAGATCCCATCGAGCTATTCAAAGAAGAGCAGAGAGGAGTTCTCCCAGTGTCCCGACCAATAAGTATCCCTCAAGCAACATCTCAAAAATGGAAAGAGAGTCTAACCACCTCCCCTTGACATTCAACGGCATTACCATCGCCGAATCCCCCACCATCAACATCCTGGGGGTCACCATTGACCAGAAACTTAACTGGACCAGCCACATAAATACTGTGGCTACAAGAGCAGGTCAGAGGCTGGGTATTCTGCAGCGAGTGACTCACCTCCTGACTCCCCAAAGCCTTTCCACCATCTACAAGGCACAAGTCAGGAGTGTGATGGAATACTCTCCACTTGCCTGGACGAGTGCAGCTCCAACAACACTCGAGAAGCTCGACACCATCCAGGGCAAAGCAGCCCGCTTGATTGGCACCCCATCCACCACCCTAAACATTCACTCCCTTCACCACCGGCGCACCGTGGCTGCAGTGTGGACCATCCACAGGATGCACTGCAGCAACTCGCCAAGGCTTCTTCGACAGCACCTCCCAAACCCGCGACCTCTCCCACCGAGAAGGACAAGGGCAGCAGGCACATGGGGACAACACCACCTGCACGTTCCCCTCCGAGTCACACACCATCCCGACTTGGAAATATATCGGCCGTTCCTTCATCGTCGCTGGGTCAAAATCCTGGAACTCCCTTCCTAACGGCACTGTGGGAGAACCTTCACCACACGGACTGCAGCGGTTCAAGAAGGCGGCTCACCACCACCTTCTCAAGGGGCAATTAGGGATGGGCAATAAATGCCGGCCTCGCCAGCGACGCCCACACCCCATGAACGAATGATAAAAAAAAAATTGAATTACTCTTTCTGTGCACCCGTTACCTGTCGGGCTTTCCCTACATTAAGAGTGACTGTGCTTCAAAAACATTTCGCTGGACGTGAAGGTATTTGCCATCCTGCAGTGGGGAAAGGCTTTACACATGCGTTATGCGAGAGGTCTCTCTTTGCAGAGCAGGTATCCAGATAAATACTTTCGAACTTGCCGCGTAAAAATCAAACACGCATCTGGACTGCGGCATTTCTGATAAATACTTTGTTATCTTTGCAAGAGCTACAAAGGACTGATCTGCGATCTCCATTAATAGAATATAAAAACAGGGAGGTATTGCTGCAGTTATATAAGGTATTGGTGAGACCGCACCTGGAATACTGCATACAGTTTTGGTGTCCATACTTAAGGAAAGACATACTTGCGCTCGAGGCAGTACAAAGAAGGTTCACTCGGTTAATCCCGGGGATGAGGGGGTGGACATACGAGGAGGGGTTGAGTAGATTGGGACTCTACTCATTGGCGTTCAGAAGAATGAGAGGCGATCTTATTGAAACATATAAGATTGTGAAGGGGCTTGATCGGGTGGATGCGGTAAGGATGTTCCCAAGGATGGGTGAAACTAGAACTAGGGGGCATAATCTTAGAATAAGGGGCTGCTCTTTCAAAACTGAGATGAGGAGAAACTTCTTCACTCAGAGGGTGGTGGGTCTGTGGAATTTGCTGCCCCAGGAAGCTACATCATTAAATAAATTTAAAACAGTTTCCCAGAAGTAAAGGGAATTAGGGGTTACGGGGAGCGGGCAGGAAATTGGACATGAATTTAGATTTGAGGTTAGGATCAGGTCAGCCATGATCCTATTGAATGGCGGAGCAGGCTCGAGGGGCCGATTGGCCCACTCCTGCTCCTGTTTCTTATGTTCTTATGTATCTTCGACCCACAGAGTACAGGATATATGTCCGACAGCGACTGCTCGACGACGTGACTCACATCGAGGCGATAGACGACGACACTCCCTTTTAACCCAGACGATATCTTGGGGAGTGTGTTCTGAAGGAATCATACAGCGAGGACATTAGATTGCTCCCATGTTCAGATTTCATTGCCAATTGCCGAATCTCAGCAGGCGTGCGGCCGTTCCCCCCCGCCCCTTTTTCTGTCCAGGACTCATCTCGACCGCCAAGTTTATGGTCAACGCCGTTTTGTTTTCTTTTGCCGATTGACCGCGGACGCTCTGGACGTTCGCCAGTGACGGTGCGAGCAGCATCTCAAGCAGGACGAACGCCGTTGCTGGCAGAAGAGTTCCCTTTGCCAATTTAGCCGTTTGCGGAACAGCCAATTGAAGTCCACCGCCAGACCGACGGGACGGGGGCATTTTAGGAAACAAGGCGGGGAGAGAACTTCGACACTCGAGGTCTCAGCTCCAAATCCGCCTCTCGAAAGGCGCGTCCGTTTAGCCCGCTCTTACGTTGTTCGTCTCTAAAATATAATTGTGTTTCATCGCAGGCATGGCACGGCGGGGTGGGGGGCCACTCTGCCCATCGAGCCTGTGCTAGCTCTGCGAAAGATCTATCCGATTATTCCCACTCCCCCCTGCTCTTTCCCCGTATCCCTGTAAATTTTTCCCCTTTGATTATTTCTCCGATTCCCCTTTTGAAAGTTATTATTGAATCTGCTCCCTTTCAGGCAGTGAATTCCAGATCAGAACAACTCGTTGCGTAAAAATAATTCTCCTCATCTCCCCCCTCTGGCTCTTTCCCCGATCGCCTTAAATCCGTGTCCTCTGCTCACCGACCCTCCTGCCCACTGGAAACAGTCTCTCCTTATTTACTCTCTCAAAACCCCTTCATGATTTTGAACCCCTCGATTAAATCTCTCCCCTTAACCTTCTCTGCTCTGAGGGGAACGACCCCAGATTCTCCAGTCTCTCCGCATCACTGAGGTCCCTCATCCCTGGGACCATTCTGGTAAATCTCCTCTGCACCCTCTCTAAGGCCCTCACGTCTTTCCTAATGAGCGAGGCCCAGAATTGGACCCAATACTCCAGCTGTGGCCCGAACCAGTGTTTTATAAAGGGTTCAGCATAACTCCCTTGCTTTTGTACTCTGTGCCTCTATTAATCAAGCCCAGGGTCCCAGATACTTTTTTAACAGCCTTCTCAACTTGTCCTGCCCCTTCAGTGATTTGTGTACACACACCCCCAGGTCTCTCTGTTCCTGCACCCCCTTTAAAATTGTCCCATTTAGTTTATATTGCCTCTCCTCGTTCTTCCTACCAAAATCCATCGCTTCGCACTTCTCTGTGTTAAATTCCCTCTGCCGTGTGTCCGTCCGTTCCCCCAGTCTGTCTCCGTCCTCCTGAAGTCTGTTACTATCCCCCTCGCTGTTTACTACATTCCCGAGTTTCTGCAAACTGTGAAATTATTCCCAAGTCCGGGTCATTAATGTGTATCAAAAAGAGCGGTGGTCCTAATACTGACCCCTGGGGAACACCCACTGTAGATTTCCTTCCAACTCTCTGCTTTCTGCCCCCCGAGCCAATTTTATATCCATACTGCCACTGTCCCTTTAATCCCATGGGCTTCAAATTTGCTTACAGATTTTTCCCCAGCTCTGTATTGGGACGACCAGGGCCATTGACTTCTGCAAACTCCATCCCTGAGACACTGACTCCATCCATCTCCCTGGCCCTGTGTCTGAGAGTGAACCGGACTGTTCGCAATCTTGACGTCCCATTTGACCCTGAGATGAGATTCCGGCCACTTGTCCGGTCCATCGCCAAGACCGCTGACTGCCACCTCTGTTACATCTCCCGTCTCCGCCCCCTCTGCCTCAGCTCACCTGCGGCTGGAGCCCTCGTCCGTGCCTTTGTTATCTCCAGACTTAACTATTCCGATGCTCTCCTGCCCGGCCTCCCATCGTCCACCCTCCAGCTCATCCAAAACTCTGCCCCCCCCGTATCCTAACCCGCACCGAGTCCCGTTCACCCATCACCCCCTGTGCTCGCTGGACCGACACTGGTTCCCAGTCCGGGAACGCCTCGATTTTAAAATTCTCATCCTCCTGTTCAAATCCCTCCATGGCCCTCGCCCCCCCTCCCTATCTCTGTAACCTCCTCCAGCCCCTACAATTCTCATCCTCCTGTTCAAATCCCTCCATGGCCCTCGCCCCCCCCTCCCTATCTCTGTAACCTCCTCCAGCCCCTACAATTCTCATCCTCCTGTTCAAATCCCTCCATGGCCCTCGCCCCCCCCTCCCTATCTCTGTAACCTCCTCCAGCCCCTACAATTCTCATCCTCCTGTTCAAATCCCTCCATGGCCCTCGCCCCCCCCTCCCTATCTCTGTAACCTCCTCCAGCCCCTACAATTCTCATCCTGTTGTTCAAATCCCTCCATGGCCCTCGCCCCCTCCCTATCTCTGTAACCTCCTCCAGTCCCGACAATTCTCATCCTCCTGTTCAAATCCCTCCATGGCCCTCGCCCCCCTCCCTATCTCTGTAACCTCCTCCAGCCCCTACAATTCTCATCCTCCTGTTCAAATCCCTCCATGGCCCTCGCCCCCTCCCTATCTCTGTAACCTCCTCCAGTCCCGACAATTCTCATCCTCCTGTTCAAATCCCTCCATGGCCCTCGCCCCCTCCCTATCTCTGTAACCTCCTCCAGCCCCTACGACCCTCCGAGATCTCTGCGTTCCTCCAATTCTGGCCTCTTTACGCATCCCCGATTCCCATCGCTCCACCATTGGCGGCCGTGCCTTCAGCTGCCTGGGCCCTGAGCTCCGGAATTCCCTCCCTAAACCTCTCCGCCTCTCTCTCCTCCTTTAAGACGCTCCTTAAAACCTCCCTCTTTGATGACCTGTCCTAATATCTCCTTATGTGGCTTGGTGTCGCTGGGGATTTTCTATTACGTTAAAGGCGCTATATAAATGCAAGTTGGTGTTGTTAGAAGTCTATTTTGTGGCACTTTATCAAATGCCTTTTGAAAGTCTATATACACCACATCTACCGCACTACCCTCATCGACCCTCTCCGTTACTTCATCAAAGACTCAATCAAGTTCGTGAAACACAATTTAACAAATCCATGCTGAATTTCATTTATTAGCCTGTGCTTTTCCAAGTGCCAATTAATTTTGTCCCAGATTATTGTCTCTCAAAGATTCCCCACCATCGATGTTAGTCTGACTGGCCTGTAATTGTCGGGTTTATCCCTCTCCCCCCTTTTTTTGAACAGGGGTGCAACATTTGCAATCCTCCAGTCCTCTGGCACCGTCCCCATATCTAAGGAGGATTGGAAGATTATGGTCAGATCCTCCGCAATTTCCACCCTTACTTCCCTCAGTAACCGAGGATGCATCCCATCTGGACCGGGCAACTTTCCTACTTTGAGAACTGCTGATCGTTTAAGTTCCTCCTCTTTATCTGTTTTTGTCCTATCTGATATCGCTGCTGCCTCCTCCTTCACTGTTACGTTGGCAGCATCCTCATCTCTAGTGAAGACCGACCCGTCGTTTAGTGCCTCAGCCATGCCCTCAAGAAGATTTCATACTTTGTCCCAACCCTTGGACAATTTCTACGTTTGTAAAAGACATTTGGGTTCCCTTTTACGTTGGCCGCTGATCTATTCTCAGACTCTCTCTTTGCCCCTCTTATTTCCCTTAGAATAGAAGTTCACAACATGGAAACAGGCCCTTCGGCCCAACATGTCCATGTCGCCCAGTTTATACCACTAAGCTAGTCCCAATTGCCTGCACTTGGCCCATATCCCTCTATACCCATCTTACCCATGGAACTGTCCAAATGCTTTTTAAAAGACAAAATTGTACCCGCCTCTACTACTGCCTCTGGCAGCTCGTTCCAGACACTCACCACCCTTTGAGTGAAAAAATTGCCCCTCTGGACCCTTTTGTATCTCTCCCCTCTCACCTTAAATCTATGCCCCCTCGTTACAGACTCCCCTACCTTTGGGAAAAGATTTGGACTATCTACCTTATCTATGCCCCTCGTTATTTTATAGACTTTTATAGATCTCCTCTGTACTTTCTGTATTCAGCCTGCTTCTCTACTGTATCATGAACCTTACATTTGTCATAAGCCTCCTTTTTCTGTTTCATGATCTTTTGTCATCCAGGGAGCTCGAGCTTTCATGGGTATCAAGTGATATGGGGATCGGGCGGGAAAGTGGAGTTGAGGTCAAAGATCTGATTGAATGGCGGAGCAGGCTCGAGGGGCCGAATGGCCTACTCCTGCTCCTATTTCTTATGTTCTTGGGTTTTTTTCACTCATGGGAAAGTGTCTACTCTGTATTCAGACCACCTTGAAGGCTTCCCATTCTTCAACTACTGTTTTGCCTACCAAGAGCAGGTCAGAGGCTGGGTATTCTGCGGCGAGTGTCTCACCTCTTGACTCCCCAAAGCCTTTCCACCATCTACAAGTCAGGAGTGTGATGGAATACTCTCCACTTGCCTGGATGAGTGCAGCTCCAACAACACTCGAGAAGCTCGACACCATCCAGGACAAAGCAGCCCGCTTGATTGGCACCCCATCCACCACCCTAAACATTCACTCCCTTCACCACCGGCGCACCGTGGCTGCAGTGTGGACCATCCACAGGATGCACTGCAGCAACTCGCCAAGGCTTCTTCGACAGCACCTCCCAAACCCGCGACCTCTCCCACCTAGAAGGACGAGGGCAGCAGGCACACGGGAACAACACCACCTGCACGTTCCCCTCCGAGTCACACACCATCCCGACTTGGAAATATATCGGCCGTTCCTTCATCGTCGCTGGGTCAAAATCCTGGAACTCCCTTCCTAACAGCACTGTGGGAGAACCTTCACCACACGGACTGCAGCGGTTCAAGAAGGCGGCTCACCACCACCTTCTCAAGGGGCAATTGGGGATGGGCACTAAATGCCGTCCTCGCCAGCGACGCCCACACCCCATGGACGAGTAAAAAAATAAATTTTTGATTCCAATCCACCAGTTAAGTATTTTCACATATTTTTGTCCCTTGTCCTTTTCCACAACTATTCTAAACCTGATGATATTGTGATCGCTGTTCCCCAACTGCTCCCCCATCGAAACATGGCCCTCCTGCCCCACTTCGTTCCCAGAACTGTGCCCAGCACTGCCTCCTTCCTCGTTTGGCTGCAAACGTACTGATGAAGAATGCTCTCTTGTGTGCATTTGAGGAATTTCCTCCCCCTCTTTGCCCTTCGCACTGCTACTATCCCAGTCTATAATTGAATCGCACATTATCACTACTCCGTCGCTCTTGCATCTTTCTGTAATTTGCCTTCAAGTTTGCTCCTCTGTTTCCTTCCCACCATTTGGTGGCCCGTTGTGTACACCCAAACCCATCTTCGAGTGCCTCATGATTGCCCCCCCCCTGTTTGATCCCTGCTGTTCCCGAACTATCCTTTGCTGCAGTGCCACTCGTCTGTCCCAGTCTGTGTGGAACTTGTTTTCTCGTTAGATTAATGTTTCGTCCCCTTTCACACCCTCCTGCGAACAAAATCAGTTTAAACCCTCCGCACAGCACTGGTTCACTTCCCCCGCCTGGACAGTAATCCCAGCTCTGTCGAGGCGTAACCCTTCTGGCTTGTATGGGTGCCCCTTCTGCCTCAGAAGACCTCCCCAATGCCACAGGCATCTGAAGTCCTCCCTCATGCACCATTTCCCCTGCCTTTACTGGGTCACCCCTCAGCCTCTCTTGTCAGTCTTTCTTGGTGGTTACGACCTCTCGGTTCAGATACCGTCCCCCGGTGAGGGAGGGGGAATGATAAAGGAGGGGACATCGCATCAAGGTTGAGAGCCGGGCCCTTCAAGGGCGTAATCGGGAAGCAGTTTTCCACACAGTGTGCGGAACATCGCTGCCCGTACGACGGAACAATCAAGTTTGCCTCAGGCGACGATTCAACGATTGCACGTACACCGGGAATTGTCTGTCTGATTGCCGTAAACCATTAAAATGTTCATTGTCCGTACCGTGTGTGTCTTTAAAGCTCAGGTTGTCCAGTTCGAAGGCAAAGCTGGTTTCACTGCACGCCTCGCTCCACTGACACCCGCGTGAGCGGTCGATACCACAGCCCCCGGTCCGCAATCGGGAAACTCGCCCGCGCAAAGGTGCCAGATGTGATTGCGGTGTTACACGTATGGGATGCAGGCGGGGTGAAGCGTGAGCCAGTCTCTCGTGATTGGGCCACCTTCTAAAGGTGTCGTCCCCCGGTTTACAGGAAATTTCTGCATGTGTGTGTCTCTGTGTGTGTGTTTGCATGTGTGTGTTTCTGTGTGTGTTTGCATGTGTGTGTCTCTGTGTGTGTTTGCATGTCTGTGTGTGTTTGCATGTGTGTGTCTGTGTGTTTTTGCACATGTGTGTCTGTGTGTGTTTGCATGTGTGTCTGTGTGTGTTTGCATGTGTGTGTTTCTGTGTGTGTTTGCATGTCTGTGTGTGTTTGCATGTGTGTGTTTCTGTGTGTGTTTGCATGTCTGTGTGTGTTTGCATGTGTGTGTTTCTGTGTGTGTTTGCATGTCTGTGTGTGTTTGCATGTCTGTGTGTGTTTGCATGTGTGTGTTTCTGTGTGTGTTTGCATGTCTGTGTGTGTTTGCATGTGTGTGTTTCTGTTTGTGTTTGCATGTCTGTGTGTCTGTGTGTTTTTGCACATGTGTGTCTGTGTGTGTTTGCATGTGTGTGTTTCTGTGTGTGTTTGCATGTGTGTGTTTCTGTGTGTGTTTGCATGTGTGTGTCTGTGTTTTTGCACATGTGTGTCTGTGTGTGTTTGCATGTGTGTGTTTCTGTGTGTGTTTGCATGTCTGTGTGTGTTTGCATGTCTGTGTGTGTTTGCATGTGTGTGTTTCTGTGTGTGTTTGCATGTCTGTGTGTGTTTGCATGTGTGTGTCTCTGTGTGTGTTTGCATGTCTGTGTGTGTTTGCATGTGTGTGTTTCTGTGTGTGTTTGCATGTCTGTGTGTGTTTGCATGTGTGTGTTTCTGTGTGTGTTTGCATGTCTGTGTGTGTTTGCATGTGTGTGTTTCTGTGTGTGTTTGCATGTCTGTGTGTCTGTGTGTTTTTGCACATGTGTGTCTGTGTGTGTTTGCATGTGTGTGTTTCTGTGTGTGTTTGCATGTGTGTGTGTCTGTGTTTTTGCACATGTGTGTCTGTGTGTGTTTGCATGTGTGTGTTTCTGTGTGTGTTTGCATGTCTGTGTGTGTTTGCATGTCTGTGTGTGTTTGCATGTGTGTGTTTCTGTGTGTGTTTGCATGTCTGTGTGTGTTTGCATGTGTGTGTTTCTGTGTGTGTTTGCATGTCTGTGTGTGTTTGCATGTGTGTGTTTCTGTGTGTGTTTGCATGTCTGTGTGTGTTTGCATGTCTGTGTGTGTTTGCATGTGTGTGTTTCTGTGTGTGTTTGCATGTGTGTGTGTCTGTGTGTTTTTGCACATGTGTGTCTGTGTGTGTTTGCATGTGTGTGTTTCTGTGTGTGTTTGCATGTCTGTGTGTGTTTGTGTCTACATGTGTGTGTGTGTTTGTGGCATGTACGCATGTCACAGAATCATGGAAATCATAGAAAATTTACGGCACAGAAGGAGGCCATTGGGCCCATCGTGTCCGTGCTGGCCGAAAATGAGCCACCCGGCCTAATCCCACTTTCCCGCACTCGGTCCGTAGCCCTGTGGGTCACGGCTCTTCAGGGGCACATCCAGGGATTTTTTAAATGAGTTGAGGGTTTCTGCCTCTCCCACCCTCTCAGGCAGTGAGTTCCAGACTCCCACCACCCTCTGGGTGAAAACATTTCTCCTCAGCTCCCCTCTAATCCTTCTCCCAATCACTTTAAATCGATGCCCCCTGGTTATTGACCCCTCCGCTAAGGGAAATAGGTCCTTCCTATCCACTCTATCTCGTCCTGTCATAATTTTATACACCTCAATTAAATCTCCCCTCAGCCTCCTCTGTTCCAAGGAGAACAACCCCAGCCGATCCAATCTCTCCTCATCGCTAAAATTCTCCAGTCCTGGCAACATCCTCGTAAATCTCCTCTGCACCCTCTCTAGTGCGATCACATCTTTCCTGTAATGTGGTGACCAGAACTGTACCCAGTACTCAAGCTGTGGCCTAACTAGTGTTTTATACAGTTCCAGCGTAACCTCCCTGCTCTTATATTCTATGCCTCGGCTAATAAAGGAAAGTATCCCCCATGCCTTCTTAACCACCTTATCTACCTGTCCTGCTACCTTCAGGGATCTGTGGACATGCACTCCAAGGTCCCTCACTCCCTCTACACCTCTCAGTATCCTCCCATTTATTGTGTACTCCCTTGCCTTGTTTGCACTCCCCATATGTTTGCACGTGTGTGTGTGTTTGTGTCTACGTATTTTCTGCGAGTAGGTGTGTTACTGTGAGTGTGTATGTTTGTATGTGTGTGTTGGTGCGAGTGTGTATATTAGTGTATGTTAGTGTGTGTGCTAGTGTGAGTGTGTTAGTGTGAGTGTGTGTGTATGTTAGTGTGAGTGTGTGTGTGAGTGTGTGTATATTAGTGTGAGTGTGTGTGTTAGTGTGTGTGTATGTTAGTGTGAGTGTGTGTGTGAGTGTGTGTGTATGTTAGTGTGAGTGTGTGTGAGTGTGTGTGTGTCTGTGTATGTTAGTGTGAGTGTGTGTGTGTCTGTGTGTGTTAGTGTGAGTGTGTGTGTGTCTGTGTGTGTTAGTGTGAGTGTGTGTGTATGTTAGTGTGAGTGTGTGTGTGAGTGTGTGTATGTTAGTGTGAGTGTGTGTGTGTTAGTGTGAGTGTGTGTGTGTGTGCGTATGTTAGTGTGAGTGTGTGTGTGTGTATGTGTTAGTGTGAGTGTGTGTGTGTCTGTGTGTGTTAGTGTGAGTGTGTGTGTGTTAGTGTGAGTGTGTGTGTGTGTGCGTATGTTAGTGTGAGTGTGTGTGTGAGTGTGTGTGTGTGTATGTGTTAGTGTGAGTGTGTGTGTGTCTGTGTGTGTTAGTGTGAGTGTGTGTGTGTCTGTGTGTGTTAGTGTGAGTGTGTGTGTGTCTGTGTGTGTTAGTGTGAGTGTGTGTGTATGTTAGTGTGAGTGTGTGTGTGAGTGTGTGTATGTTAGTGTGAGTGTGTGTGTGTGTGCGTATGTTAGTGTGAGTGTGTGTGTGAGTGTGTGTGTGTGTGTGAGTGTGTGTGTGTTAGTGTGAGTGTGTGTGTGAGTGTGTGTATGTTAGTGTGAGTGTGTGTGTTAGTGTGTGTGTATGTTAGTGTGAGTGTGTGTGTGAGTGTGTGTGTATGTTAGTGTGAGTGTGTGTGTGAGTGTGTGTGTATGTTAGTGTGAGTGTGTGTGAGTGTGTGTGTGTCTGTGTATGTTAGTGTGAGTGTGTGTGTGTCTGTGTGTGTTAGTGTGAGTGTGTGTGTATGTTAGTGTGAGTGTGTGTGTGAGTGTGTGTATGTTAGTGTGAGTGTGTGTGTGTTAGTGTGAGTGTGTGAGTGTGTGTGTATGTTAGTGTGAGTGTGTGTGTGAGTGTGTGTGTGTGTGTGTGTTAGTGTGTGTGTGTGTTAGTGTGAGTGTATGTGTGTTAGTGTGAGTGTGTGTTAGTGTGTATGTGTGTTAGTGTGAGTGTGTGTGTGAGTGTGTGTGTATGTTAGTGTGAGTGTGTGTGTATGTTAGTGTGCGTGTGTGTGTGTGTGCGTATGTTAGTGTGAGTGTGTGTGTGAGTGTGTGTGTGTGAGTGTGTGTGTGAGTGTGTGTGTGTGTTAGTGTGAGTGTGTGTGTGTTAGTGTGAGTGTGTGTGAGTGTATGTGTGTTAGTGTGAGTGTGTGTGTGAGTGTGTGTGTATGTTAGTGTGAGTGTGTGTGTGTTAGTGTGAGTGTATGTGTGTTAGTGTGAGTGTGTGTGTGAGTGTGTGTGTATGTTAGTGTGTGTGTTAGTGTGAGTGTGTGTGTTAGTGTGAGTGTGTGTGTGAGTGTGTGTGTATGTTAGTGTGCGTGTTAGTGTGAGTGTGTGTGTTAGTGTGAGTGTGTGTCTGTGTATGTTAGTGTGTGTGTGTTAGTGTGAGTGTGTGTGTGTGTATGTTAGTGTTAGTGTGTGTATATTAGTGTGAGTGTGTGTGTGAGTGTGTGTATATTAGTGTGAGCATGTGTGAGTGTGTGTATATTAGTGTGAGTGTGTGTGTGTGTGTTAGTGTGTGTATATTAGTGTGAGTGTGTGTGTGTTAGTGTGAGTGTGAGTGTGTGTATATTGGTGTGAGTGTGTGTATATTAGTGTGAGTGTGTGTGTGTTAGTGTGAGTGTGTGTGTGTTAGTGTGAGTGTGAGTGTGTATATTAGTGTGAGTGTGTGTGTGTTAGTGTGAGTGTGTGTGTGTATATTAGTGTGAGTGTGTATATTAGTGTGAGTGTGTGTATATTAGTGTGAGTGTGTTTGTGTTAGTGTGAGTGTGTGTACATTAGTGTGAGTGTGTGTGTGTATGTTAGTGTGAGTGTGAGTGTCTGTATATTAGTGTGAGTGTGTGTGTATGTTAGTGTGAGTGTGTGTGTGTGTATATTAGTGTGAGTGTGTGTGTGTATGTTAGTGTGAGTGTGTGTGTGTATGTTAGTGTGAGTGTGAGTGTCTGTATATTAGTGTGAGTGTGAGTGTGTGTATGTTAGTGTGAGTGTGAGTGTGTGTATATTAGTGTGAGTGTGTGTGTGTATGTTAGTGTGAGTGTGAGTGTGTGTATATTAGTGTGAGTGTGTATATTAGTGTGAGTGTGAGTGTGTAAATTAGTGTGAGTGTATATATCAGTGTGAGTGTGAGTGTGTATATTAGTGTGAGTGTGTGTGTGTATATTAGTGTGAGTGTGTGTGTATATTAGTGTGAGTGTGAGTGTGTGTATATTAGTGTGAGTGTGTATATCAGTGTGAGTGTGAGTGTGTATATTAGTGTGAGTGTGTATATTAGTGTGAGTGTGAGTGTGTATATTAGTGTGAGTGTGTATATTAGTGTGAGTGTGAGTGTGTATATTAGTGTGAGTGTGTATATTAGTGTGAGTGTGAGTGTGTATATTAGTGTGAGTGTGTATATTAGTGTGAGTGTGAGTGTGTGTATATTAGTGTGAGTGTGTATATTAGTGTGAGTGTGAGTGTGTATATTAGTGTGAGTGTGTATATTAGTGTGAGTGTGAGTGTGTATATTAGTGTGAGTGTGTGTGTATATTAGTGTGAGTGAGTGTGTATATTAGTGTGAGTGTGAGTGTCAGTAATTAACATCCTGACCTTTTTGCCAGAGTTGGCACCTTTCCTCATTCCGAATCGAGGGGAATTTGGGAAAACGTAATTTGATTGAAACATCTTGTTATTTTTTCTCTGCTGTTCAGTCCCACTTCAGTCAAATTTTAACGCTCAGCGGAGGAGATTAGTCAGTGGTAGAGAGTGCGTGCCTGAATCCAGTCCTTCGGAGGTGTTGAAACCTTTCCCTGACGAGGTCCCGACTGTCGGCCCGACAACATTAATGACAGTGTGACCTCCTCTGATCGTCGCAAAGCTCCCCAACTGCCAACCCTGAGCTCGACCAGACGCCCCGCTGTAAGGTCAGGCTCCGAAGGTTAGCCTCTCCGGACCGTAACACCAGTCCACACCTTGGTGGTGGTCCAGTCGAGGTTGGTCTGTTGGTCTTCATTGCAAGAGGATTTGAGTACAGGAGCGGGGATGTCTTGCTGCAGTTATACAGGGGCCTTGGTGAGACCACATCTGGAGTATTGTGTGTGCAGTTTTGGTCTCCTTATCTGAGGAAGGATGTCCTTGCCATAGAGGGAGTGCAAAACATAGAAACATAGAAAATAGGAGCAAGAGAAGGCCATTCGGCCCCTCGGGCCTGCTCCACCATTCAAAATGATCATGGCTGATCGTCTAACTCAGTACCCTGTTCCCGCTTTTTCCCCATATCCCTTGATCCCTTTAGCATTAAGAAATATATCTATCTCCTTCTTGACTTGACCTCCACTGCCTTCTGTGGTAGAGAATTCCACAGGTTCACCACCCTCCGAGTGAAGACATTTCTCCTCATCTCGGTTCTAAATGTCCCACCCCCCGTATCCTGAGACTGTGACCCCCTGGTTCTGGACTCCCCCAGCCATCGGGAACATCCTCCCTGCATCTAGTCTGTCTAGTCCTGTTAGAATTTTATATGTTTCGATGAGATCCCCTCTCATTCTTCTAAACTCGAGTGAATACAGGCCGAGTCGACCCAATCTCTCCTCATACGTCAGTCCTGCCATCCCAGGAATCAGTCTGGTGAACCTTCGTTGCACTCCCTCCATGGCAAGGACATCCTTCCTCAGATAAGGAGAACAAAACTGCACACAATACTCCAGGTGTGGTCTCACCAAGGCCCTGTATAACTGCAGTAAGACATCCCTGTTCCTGTACTCAACTCCTCTTGCAATGAAGGCCAACATACCATAAACACCTCAATTAGATCATCCCATAATCGTCTATACTCAAGTGAATACAAGCCTAGTCTCGGCAAAGAGGATGAGAGAGCATAAGAAACGGTTACATTTCGATCCAAATTTTTATTTTTATTCGTTCATGGGATGTGGGCGTCGCTGGCGAGGCCGGCATTTATTGCCCATCCCTAATTGCCCTCGAGAAGGTGGTGGTGAGCCGCCTTCTTGAACCGCTGCAGTCCGTGTGGTGATGATGTCCAGGTCTTGCTGCATGCGGGCTCGGACTGCTTCATTATCTGAGGGGTTGCGAATGGAACTGAACACTGTGCAATCATCAGCGAACATCCCCATTTCTGACCCTACGATGGAGGGAAGGCCATTGATGAAGCAGCTGAAGATGGTTGGGCCGAGGACACTGCCCTGAGGAACTCCTGCAGCAACGCCCTGGGGCTGAGATGATTGGCCTCCGACAACCTCTACCATCTTCCTTCTACCAAATGTCTACAATTATCCACAATTAGTCGGGTGCTACATCACCAAATTCCAATTCAATCAAATATCTTCTGTTAGTACAAACCTGTGGTCGAGCTAATGTCCCTGGTTTGTATGATTAAATCTTTCAAGAAGCCAACTCATAAGAGACTAAGGTAACAGATAATTCATTTGCTGTCTGTAGCGACAGTTAAACAACATGTCCTGGGGTGGCCCTCTTCGCGACATGGTTCATTACCCAGGAACCTCTTCTCGCACGGAGAAACAGCTGGAACTTGTATGAATAAAGCAAGATGTTCGATCAACTGAGTGGATTGATCTGAATTCGACAGATGCGTACGCCGGAGACAAATCGACTCGTTGACTTCATTGGCATCGACAGGAATTGCAAGCAAGTCGTACCTCTATATACTTACAAGTAGGGCACCCACCGGGCGTGCGAGCTGCTGAGCGATTCCAGGCGAGTTCTCAACACGGAACGCCAAAGAATGACAGAGAGTGAGCTGATTTCTGCACCGGTCATTGATAGCGTCAGACGATTTGCTCTGAACCTGTCAATTCTGAGATTATTGCCGTGTGACCTTCACGCTGCTCGGCCAGGAGATGGCACTGTGGCGCCACATTCGGTCCATTCTGACTGGGATGTGGGCTGTTATCTGTGTCCGTGATGAGGCAGCCCTGCCTGGCTACAAACGCAGCACCCTCGCGGGATGATAAAAGGCTGGAACGTAGACGAGCCGTCTGCAAAATAACAATAAATTCTGACACGAATCCTTTGAGGCTTTCAAAATGCATGAACTGGACGCCGACTGTTTACATAGCAACCGCCCCGGCCCCCACTGCGGAACAGAAAATGGCCCAATCCAGACCAGGGGTTAGCCTCTTTCACACAGAATACACGGAGATATTAATGCCGTCCTCGGTACGGTTAAGTTATCTTACCGATTATATCACGGGCTGTTCATTGAAACGAGAGCGATAAATAGTTCAGTATTTCCTGCATCGGTATTTTCACAAGGGGATCGGGATTTGCACGGCTCCATTGCGGTCGATCACGGAATCGTAGAAAATTCAGAAGGAGGCCGTTCGGCCCATCGTGTCCGCCCTGGCCGAAAACGAGCCAACCGGCCTCATCCCACTTTCCAGCACTCGGTCGGTAGCCCTGTTGGTGACCGCTCTTCAGGGGCACATCCAGGTAAATGAGTTGAGGGTCTCTGCTTCTCCCACCCTCTCAGGCAGTGAGTTCCAGACTCCCACCACCCTCTGGGTGAAAAAAATTTCTCCTCAGCTCCCCTCTAATCCTTCTCCCAATCACTTTAAATCTATGCCCCCTGGTTATTGACCCCTCCGCGAAGGGAAATAGGTCCTCCCTACCCACTCTATCTCGTCCCCTCATAATTTTATACACCTCAATTAAATCTCCCCTCAGCCTCCTCTGTTCCAAGGAGAACAACCCCAGCCTATCCAATCTTTCCTCATCGCTAAAATTCTCCAGTCCTGGCAACATCCTCGTAAATCTCCTCTGCACCCTCTCTAGTGCGATCACATCCTTCCTGTAATGTGGTGACCAGAACTGTACACAGTACTCAAGCTGTGGCCCAACTAGTGTTTTATACAGTTCCAGCATAACCTCCCTGCTCTTATATTCTGTGCCTCGGCTAATAAAGGAAAGTATCCCATATGCCTTCAGTATTTGTGAGGTTATCCACTTTGGTTGTAAAAACAGAAAGGCAGATTATTATCTGAATGGAGATAGATTGGGAAAAGGGGAGGTGCAACGAGACCTGGGTGTCCTTGTACACCAGTCGCTGAAAGCGAGCATTCAGGTGCAGCAAGCAGTTAGGAAGGCGAATGGTATGTTGGCCTTCATTGCAAGAGGATTTGAGTACAGGAGCGGGGATGTCTTACTGCAGTTATACAGGGCCTTGGTGAGACCACATCTGGAGTATTGTGTGCAGTTTTGGTCTCCTTATCTGAGGAAGGATGTCCTTGACATGGAGGGAGTGCAACGAAGGTTCACCAGACTGATCCCTGGGATGGCAGGACTGACGTATGAGGAGAGATTGGGTCGACTCGGCCTGTATTCACTCGAGTTTAGAAGAATGAGAGGAGATCTCATCGAAACATATAAAATTCTAACAGGACTAGACAGACTAGATGCAGGGAGGATGTTCCCGATGGCTGGGGGAGTCCAGAACCAGGGGTCACAGTCTCAGGATACGGGGGGTGGGACATTTAGAACCGAGATGAGGAGAAATGTCTTCACTCAGAGGGTGGTGAACCTGTGGAATTCTCTACCACAGAAGGCAGTGGAGGCCAAGTCAAGAAGGAGATAGATATATTTCTTAATGCTAAAGGGATCAAGGGATATGGGGAAAAAGCGGGAACAGGGGACTGAGTTAGACGATCAGCCATGATCATTTTGAATGGCGGAGCAGGCCCGAGGGGCCGAATGGCCTTCTCTTGCTCCTATTTTCTATGTTTATATATTTATCCAGTTCCCCTTTGAAGGCCATGATTGAATCTGCCTCCAGCACCCCCTCGGGCAGTGCGTTCCAGATCCTAACCACTCGCTGCGTAAAAGAATGTCTCCTCATCTCCCTCCTGTCTCTTTTTGCCGATTATCCTAAATCTCCGTCCTCTGGTTACCGAGCCTCCACCCAATGGAAAGAGTTTGGCCCTGTCTTCTCCATCAAAACCCTTCAGAACCCCTCAGAAACACCTCCATCAAATCTCTCCTTAACCTTCGCCACTCCAAGGAGAACAACCCCACTCTCTCCACATAACCTCACATCCGCATCCCCTGGTACCATTCAGATAAATCTCCTCTCCAAGCCCTCTCGTGTTAGGCAATGGCGCTTTGCTCTTTGGAACTGGAAATGAAGAAGACTAAGAGTGAAGATATTTGGAGGAGCGACTCACTCGATACGATTATCTTGACCCGTTCACTGTGAGTTGAAGAGTAGAGACGATTGTTGATAATCACGGTGAACATGCAGGTAAATAAACCTTCAAATTAACGCGCATCAAGGTAGATAAATCTCCGGGACCTTATGAAATGTATCCCAGGACGTTATGGGAGGTTAGGGAGGAAATTGCGGGTCCCCTAGCAGAGATATTTGAATCATCCACCGCTACAGGTGAGGTGCCTGAAGATTGGAGGGTAGCAAATGTTGTGCCTTTGTTTAAGAAGGGCGGCAGGGAAAAGCCTGGGAACTACAGACCGGTGAGCCTGACATCTGTAGTGGGTAAGTTGTTAGAGGGTATTCTGAGAGACAGGATCTACAGGCATTTGGAGAGGCAGGGACTGATTAGGAACAGTCAGCATGGTTTTGTGAGAGGAAAATCATGTCTCACGAATTTGATTGAGTTTTTTGAAGGGGTAACCAAGAAGATAGATGAGGGCTGTGCAGTAGACGTGGTCTACATGGACTTCAGCAAAACCTTTGACAAGGTACCGCATGGTAGGTTGTTACATAAGGTTAAATCTCATGGGATCCAAGGTGAGGTAGCCAATTGGATACAAAATTGGCTTGACGACAGAAGACAGAGGGTGGTTGTCGAGGGTTGTTTTTCAAACTGGAGGCCTGTGACCAGCGGTGTGCCTCAGGGATCGGTGCTGGGTCCGCTGTTATTTGTTATTTATATTAATGATTTGGATGAGAATTTAGGAGGCATGGTTAGTAAGTTTGCAGATGACACCAAGATTGGTGGCATTGTGGACAGTGAAGAAGGTTATCTAGGATTGCAACGGGATCTTGATAAATTGGGCCAGTGGGCCGATGAATGGCAGATGGAGTTTAATTTAGATAAACGTGAGGTGATGCATTTAGGTAGATCGAATCGGGCCAGGACCTACTCCGTTAATGGTAGGGCGTTGGGGAGAGTTATAGAACAAAGAGATCTAGGAGTACAGATTCATAGCTCCTTGAAAGTGGAGTCACAGGTGGATAGGGTGGTGAAGAAGGCATTCAGCATGCTTGGTTTCATTGGTCAGAACATTGAATGCAGGAGTTGGGATGTCTTGTTGAAGTTGTACAGGGCATTGGTGAGGCCACACTTGGAATACTGTGTACAGTTCTGGTCACCCTATTATAGAAAGGATATTATTAAACTAGAAAGAGTGCAGAAAAGATTTACTAGGATGCTACCGGGACTTGATGGTTTGACTTACAGGGAGAGGTTAGACAGACTGGGACTTTATTCCCTGGAGAGTAGGAGGTTTAGGGGTGATCTTATAGAAGTCTATAAAATAATGAGGGGCATAGATAAGGTCGATAGTCAAAATCTTTTCCCAAAGGTAGGGGAGTCTATAACGAGGGGGCACAGATTTAAGGTGAGAGGGGAGAGATACAAAAGGGTCCAGAGGGGCAATTTTTTCACTCAAAGGGTGGTGAGTGTCTGGAACGAGCTGCCAGAGGCAGTAGTAGAGGCGGGTACAATTTTGTCTTTTAAAAAGCATTTGGACAGTTCCATGGGTAAGATGGGTATTGAGGGATATGGGCCAAGTGCAGGCAATTGGGACTAGCTTAGTGGTATAAACTGGGCGACATGGACATGTTGGGCCGAAGGGCCTGTTTCCATGTTGTAAACTTCTATGATTCTATGATTCCTGGGCGACGCTGACATTGTGGATGCCCAATATGGCGGTGGAAGCTGAGATTGGTCCCACTGAGGTGATGGAGCCGGATTCTCCGACCCTGTACAGGTAGAATGTGATCACGGCGAACTGGCTGGAGGCAGAGCATCGGAAGTTTGGTGCTTCACCTCCGACGAAGCTGGCCGATGATCTCAGCACGGAAATGGACGGTCTCATCAGTTGATCTGCGTTGGAGGCAAATATCAGTCAATGGTCTTTCTCCGCTGCACAGATTCAGAAACGTACCGAGGGACGATTGGGTTACAATTGTGGTCGTGACCGTGTGTTGGTTCAGTTATCACGATAATGACGCACAGATTGCGATTTCAGAAACATACATACTTATTTTTATGATTCGTTCATGGGATGTGGGTGTCGCTGGTGAGGCCGGCATTTATTGCCCGTCCCTGATTGCCCCTTGAGAAGGTGGTGGTGAGCCGCCTTCTTGAACCGCTGCAGTCCGTGTGGTGAAGGTTCTCCCACAGTGCCGTTAGTTCCAGGATTTTGACCCAGCGACGATGAAGGAACGGCCGATTATATTTCCAAGTCGGGATGGTGTGTGACTCGGAGGGGAACGTGCAGGTGGTGTTGTCCCCCATGTGCCTGCTGCCCTTGTCCTTCTAGATGGTAGAGGTCGCGGGTTTGGGAGGTGCTGTCGAAGAAGCCTTGGCGAGTTGCTGCAGTGCATCCTGTGGATGGTCCACACTGCAGCCACGGTGCGCCGGTGGTGAAGGGAGTGAATGTTTAGGGTGGTACCTGGACCTGCACCTAAAGTGCTGTCAGCTGCAGGGCCACGGACCGGGTGCTGGAAGGTGGGATTAGAATGGGCACCTGGTTGTTTTTTGAGCCGGCGCGGACACGATGGGCCGAATGTCCCCCTTCTGTGCTGCATCTTTTCTACGGTTCTATGGTTCCATCTAATCATTCTCACATCCCTGCCTCTTGCCGTTAACCCTGCAAATCTCTCCTTTTCGAGTATATGTGTAATTCCCTTTTGAAAATAACCACTGAATTGGCTTTCCACCTCCCTTTGAGGTCGTGAATCTTAACGGCTCGCCGCCAAATAAAGGGTTTCTCCTCCTTTCCCCCGCCTCTTGAATTTTTTCGCCAATAAATGTGAGGTGATGCATTTTGGTAGATCGAATCGGGCCAGGACCTACTCCGTTAATGGTAGGGCGTTGGGGAGAGTTATAGAACAAAGAGATCTAGGAGTACAGGTTCATAGCTCCTTGAAAGTGGAGTCACAGGTGGATAGGGTGGTGAAGAAGGCATTCGGCATGCTTGGTTTCATTGGTCAGAACATTGAATACAGGAGTTGGGATGTCTTGTTGAAGTTGTACAAGACATTAGTAAGGCCACACTTGGAATACTGTGTACAGTTCTGGTCAACCTATTATAGAAAGGATATTATTAAACTAGAAAGAGTGCAGAAAAGATTTACTAGGATGCTACCGGGACTTGATGGTTTGACTTATAGGGAGAGGTTGGATAGACTGAGACTTTTTTCCCTGGAGAGTAGGAGGTTTAGGGGTGATCTTATAGAAGTCTATAAAATAATGAGGGGCATAGATAAGGTCGATAGTCAAAATCTTTTCCCAAAGGTAGGGGAGTCTATAACGAGGGGGCATAGATTTAAGGTGAGAGGGGAGAGATACAAAAGGGTCCAGAGGGGCAATTTTTTCACTCAAAGGGTGGTGAGTGTCTGGAACGAGCTGCCAGAGGCAGTAGTAGAGGCGGGTACAATTTTGTCTTTTAAAAAGCATTTGGACAGTTCCATGGGTAAGATGGGTATAGAGGGATATGGGCCAAGTGCAGGCAATTGGGACTAGCTTAGTGGTATAAACTGGGCGACATGGACATGTTGGGCCGAAGGGCCTGTTTCCATGTTGTAAACTTCTATGATTCTATGATTCCTGGGCGACGCTGACATTGTGGATGCCCAATATGGCGGTGGAAGCTGAGATTGGTCCCACTGAGGTGATGGAGCCGGATTCTCCGACCCTGTACAGGTAGAATGTGATCACGGCGAACTGGCTGGAGGCAGAGCATCGGAAGTTTGGTGCTTCACCTCCGACGAAGCTGGCCGATGATCTCAGCACGGAAATGGACGGTCTCATCAGTTGATCTGCGTTGGAGGCAAATATCAGTCAATGGTCTTTCTCCGCTGCACAGATTCAGAAACGTACCGAGGGACGATTGGGTTACAATTGTGGTCGTGACCGTGTGTTGGTTCAGTTATCACGATAATGACGCACAGATTGCGATTTCAGAAACATACATACTTATTTTTATGATTCGTTCATGGGATGTGGGTGTCGCTGGTGAGGCCGGCATTTATTGCCCGTCCCTGATTGCCCCTTGAGAAGGTGGTGGTGAGCCGCCTTCTTGAACCGCTGCAGTCCGTGTGGTGAAGGTTCTCCCACAGTGCCGTTAGTTCCAGGATTTTGACCCAGCGACGATGAAGGAACGGCCGATTATATTTCCAAGTCGGGATGGTGTGTGACTCGGAGGGGAACGTGCAGGTGGTGTTGTCCCCCATGTGCCTGCTGCCCTCGTCCTTCTAGATGGTAGAGGTCGCGGGTTTGGGAGGTGCTGTCGAAGAAGCCTTGGCGAGTTGCTGCAGTGCATCCTGTGGATGGTCCACACTGCAGCCACGGTGCTCCGGTGGTGAAGGGAGTGAATGTTTAGGGTGGTACCTGGACCTGCACCTAAAGTGCTGTCAGCTGCAGGGCCACGGACCGGGTGCTGGAAGGTGGGATTAGAATGGGCACCTGGTTGTTTTTTGAGCCGGCGCGGACACGATGGGCCGAATGTCCCCCTTCTGTGCTGCATCTTTTCTACGGTTCTATGGTTCCATCTAATCATTCTCACATCCCTGCCTCTTGCCGTTAACCCTGCAAATCTCTCCTTTTCGAGTATATGTGTAATTCCCTTTTGAAAGGAACCACTGAATTGGCTTTCCACCTCCCTTTGAGGTCGTGAATCTTAACGGCTCGCCGCCAAATAAAGGGTTTCTCCTCCTTTCCCCCGCCTCTTGAATTTTTTCGCCAATAAATGTGAGGTGATGCATTTTGGTAGATCGAATCGGGCCAGGACCTACTCCGTTAATGGTAGGGCGTTGGGGAGAGTTATAGAACAAAGAGATCTAGGAGTACAGGTTCATAGCTCCTTGAAAGTGGAGTCACAGGTGGATAGGGTGGTGAAGAAGGCATTCAGCATGCTTGGTTTCATTGGTCAGAACATTGAATACAGGAGTTGGGATGTCTTGTTGAAGTTGTACAGGGCATTAGTTAGGCCACACTTGGAATACTGTGTACAGTTCTGGTCACCCTATTATAGAAAGGATATTATTAAACTAGAAAGAGTGCAGAAAAGATTCACTAGGATGCTACCGGGACTTGATGGTTTGACTTACAGGGAGAGGTTGGATAGACTGGGACTTTTTTCCCTGGAGAGTAGGAGGTTGAGGGGTGATCTTATAGAAGTCTATAAAATAATGAGGGGCATAGATAAGGTCGATAGTCAAAATCTTTTCCCAAAGGTAGGAGAGTCTATAACGAGGGGGCATAGATTTAAGGTGAGAGGGGAGAGATACAAAAGGGTCCAGAGGGGCAATTTTTTCACTCAAAGGGTGGTGAGTGTCTGGAACGAGCTGCCAGAGGCAGTAGTAGAGGCGGGTACAATTTTGTCTTTTAAAAAGCATTTGGACAGTTACATGGGTAAGATGGGTATAGAGGGATATGGGCCAAGTGCAGGCAATTGGGACTAGCTTAGTGGTATAAACTGGGCGACATGGACATGTTGGGCCGAAGGGCCTGTTTCCATGTTGTAAACTTCTATGATTCTATGATTCTATGAACTTAAGTCTGTGTCCTGTGGGTTACCAACGCTCCTGGCAAGTGGGAGCATCATCCACCCAACTACCCTTCCGAAACAGCCTTATCGACTTGCCCTGCCGCCTTCATAGAGTTTCCGTTGTTACCACTGAGGTCCGTCTGTTCCTGATCTCCATTCTGCTGCCAGCCTTCGACGGACGTGAACCTGCGTCACCGCCCGAGACGGGTTTCCAGCCCAAACTGACAATCCATCCACGGAGTCGGGACCTCTTTCTGTGCGTCGTTGATGAATCTAACGAAGATGGACAAATCTCTCTCCTTTTTTTTTTGCCTCTGGGTTCGTTTTCTCCTCCGAGATCTCCTTCCCCCCCGCCCCCCCCGAAACCCGTCCCAAAAACGCAATCCGCCCAGCCCCCGCCGCCTTTGGAAAAATGCTGAAACTTTATGCCTCCCTGCCCTTTTTAAGATCTTCTCGATACAGCCCCACTCCTCAACCGTGACCCGCAGTCACCTTCCGCACCATCAGAAGGTGAACATGATCAAACATTTGCTGACGATACAAAGCTCGGTGGGAAAGTAAGCTGTGAGGAGGACACAAAGAGCCTGCAAAGGGATGTAGATAGGTTAAGTGAACGGGCGAGAAGGTGGCAGATGGAGTACAATGTGGGGAAATGTGAGGTTATTCACTTTGGTAGGAAGAGGAGAAAAACAGATCAATTCTTAAAAGGTGAGAAACTATTGGTGTTCAGAGAGACTTGGACACGAAACACAAAAGCTTAACATGCAGGTACAGCAGGCAATTAGGAAGGCAAATGGTATGTTGGTCTTTATTGCAAGGGGGTTGGAGTACAAGAGTAAGGAAGTCTTGCTGCAATTGTCCAGGGCTTTGGAGAGACCTCACCTGGAGTACTGTGTACAGTTTTGGTCTCCTTATCTAAGGAAGGATATACCTGCCTTAGAGGCGGTGCAATGAAGGTTCACTAATTGATTCCTGGGATGAGAGGGTTGTCCTATGAGGAGAGATTGAGTAGAATGGGCCTATACTCTCTGGAGTTTAGAAGAATGAGAGGTGATCTCATCGAAAGATATCAGATTCTGAGGGGGCTTGACAGGGTAGATGCTGAGAGGTTGTTTCCCCTGGCTGGAGAGTCTAGAACCAGGGGGCATAGTCTCAGGATAAGGGGTCGGTTGTGAATCTTTGGAAATCGCTACCCCAGAGGACTGTGGATGCTCAGTCGTTGAGTATATTCAAGGATAAGATGGATAGATTTTTGGACTCTCGGGGAATCAAGGGATATGGGGATCGGGCGGGAAAGTGGAGTTGAGGTTGAAGATCAGCCATGATCTGAATGAATGGCGGAGCAGGCTCGAGGGGCCGACTCTTGCTCCTATTTCTTACTTTCTATCGAACCCGTGCTGTACCTGCCCTGGGAGTGTTTGATGGGACAGTGTAGAGGGAGCTTTACTCTGCATCTAACCCTGTACCTGCCCTGGGAGTGTTTGATGGGACAGTGTAGAGGGAGCTTTACTCTGTATCTAACCCTGTACCTGCCCTGGGAGTGTTTGATGGGACAGTGTAGAGGGAGCTTTACTCTGTATCTAACCCTGTACCTGCCCTGGGAGTGTTTGATGGGACAGTGTAGAGGGAGCTTTACTCTGTATCTAACCCGTGCTGGACTTGCCCTGGGAGTGTTTGATGGGACAGTGTAGAGGGAGCTTTACTCTGTATCTAACCCTGTACCTGCCCTGGGAGTGTCTGATGGGACAGTGTAGAGGGAGCTTTACTCTGTATCTAACCCTCTACCTGCTCTGGGAGTGTTTGATGGGACAGTGTAGAGGGAGCTTCACTCTGTATCTAACCTGTGTTTTACCTGCCCTGGGAGTGTTTGATGGGACAGTGTACAGGGAGCTTTACTCTGTATCTAACCCTGTAGCTGCCCTGGGAGTGTTTGATGGGACAGTGTGGAGGGAGCTTTACTCTGTATCTAACCCTGTACCTGACCCTGTGAGTGTTTGATGGGACAGTGTGGAGGGAGCTTTACTCTGTATCTAACCCTGTACCTGCCCTGGGAGTGTCTGATGGGACAGTGTAGAGGGTGCTTTACTCTGTATCTAACCCCATACCTGCCCTGGGAGTGTTTGAAAGGATAGTGTAGAGGGAGCTTTACTCTGTATCTAACCCTGTACCTGCCCTGGGAGTGTTTGATGGGACAGTGTAGAGGGAGCTTTACTCTGTATCTAACCCTGTACCTGCCCTGGGAGTGTTTGATGGGACAGTGTAGAGGGAGCTTTACTCTGTATCTAACCCTCTACCTGCTCTGGGAGTGTTTGATGGGACAGTGCAGAGGGAGCTTCACTCTGTATCTAACCTGTGTTTTACCTGCCCTGGGAGTGTTTGATGGGACAGTGTAGAGGGAGCTTTACTCTGTATCTAACGCTGTACCTGCCCTGCGAGTGTTTGATGGAACAGTGTAGAGGGAGCTTTACTCTGTATCTAACCCTGTACCTGCCCTGGGAGTGTTTGATAGGACAGTGTAGAGGGAGCTTTATTCTGTATCTAACTCTATACCTGCCCTGGGAGTGTTTGATGGGACAGTGTAGAGGGAGCTTTCCTCTGTATCTAACCCTGTACCTGCCCTGGGAGTGTTTGATGGGACAGTGTAGAGGAAGCTTTACTCTGTATCTAACCCTGTACCTGCCCTGGGAGTGTTTGATGGGACAGTGTCGAGGGAGCTTTACTCTGTATCTCACCCTGTACCTGCCCTGGGAGTGTTTGATGGGACAGTGTAGAGGGAGCTTTACTCTGTATCTAACCCTGTACCTGTCCCTGGGAGTGTTTGATGGGACAGTGTAGAGGGAGCTTTACTCTGTATCTAACCCTGTACCTGTCCCTGGGGATATTTGATGGGACAGTGTAGAGGGAGCTTTACTCTGTATCTAACCCTGTACCTGACCCTGGGAGTGTTTGATGGGACAGTGTAGAGGGAGCTTTACTCTGTATCTAACCCTGTACCTGCCCTGGGAGTGTTTGATGGGACAGTGTAGAGGGAGCTTTGCTCTGTATCTAACCCTGTACCTGCCCTGGAAGTGTTTGATGGGACTTTGTGATTCCGCCCTCTTTGCATCCCCGCAATCTCAGCCCCTCGTGTTTCAATGTGTTGACGAACACCCGACCTGCAATTTTCTCCAGGCAAGGAATCCAGAGGCAAGTGTGGGTTGCTTTGGTGACCAGCGCAGACCATAACGGCGACGATAATAGACTTTTTCATGTTCCCAAGCCTGTCTGTCCTCGCCACCTCCCACTGTCCAGCGCAGGAGAAACCCTGTCGTTTCTCTCTGCCGCACTCATCGGTCTGCCGAAAGGGAAATGAGGATTTTCAAATTCATCCTCGGGATATTGGCCTGGTTGGCATTAATTGTCCGTTCCCAGTTACCCCCGAGTCGGAGGTGGCTGGACACCATCGTGAACCTGCAGTCCATATGTTTGAGCTACGGCCACAGTGCTGTTCGGAGATTGACCCAGCCAGCAGGAGGGAACGGCCGATATATTTCCAAGTGGGGATGGTGTGTGACTCGGAGGGGAACGTGCGGGTGGTGTTGTCCCCATGTGCCTGCTGCCCTTGTCCTTCTAGGTGGTAGAGGTCGCGGGTTTGAGAGGTGCTGTCGAAGAAGCTTTGGCGATCTGCTGCGGTGCATCCCGTGGAGATTGCAAACTGCAGCCGCGGTGCGCCGGTGGTGAAGGGAGTGGATGTTTAATTGGACCTAACAGCGGGGGACACTGTTTCATAACAATGTCCTGTAGCATCCTTCAGGATTTAT
This sequence comes from Heptranchias perlo, assembly GCF_035084215.1. NCBI lineage: Eukaryota > Metazoa > Chordata > Chondrichthyes > Hexanchiformes > Hexanchidae > Heptranchias > Heptranchias perlo. Next base: position 329,593 of record NW_027138678.1, read on the forward strand.
ACAGATTTTCAAACATGGGGGTCCCAAAAATAACCTTTACCTATTTTTAGACACCAGTTTGGACACAAATATGTAGCAGGAAAACTAGCTACCGTGGGCATAGAGACATCGAGACATAGAAAATAGGAGCAAGAGGAGGCCATTCGGCCCCTCGGGGCTGCTCCGCCATTCAAAATGATCATGGCCGATCGTCTAACTCAGTCCCCTGTTCCCGCTTTCTCCCCATATCCCTTGATCCCTTTAGCATTAAGAAATATATCTATCTCCTTCGTGACTCGGCCTCCACTGCCTTCTGTGGTAGAGAATTCCACAGGTTCACCACCCTCCGAGTGAAGACATTTCTCCTCATCTCTGTTCTAAATGTCCCACCCCCCGTATCCTGAGACTGTGACCCCTGGTTCTGGACTCCCACAGCCATCGGGAACATCCTCCCTGCATATTGTCCGTCTAGTCCTGTTCGAACATTATATGTTTCAACGAGATCACCTCTCATTCTTCTAAACTCGAGTGAATACAGGCCGAGTCGACCCAATCTCTCCTCATACGACAGTCCTACCATCCCAGGAATCAGTCTGGTGAACCTTCGCTGCACTCCCTCCATGGAAAGGACATCCTTCCTCAGATAAGGAGACCAAAACTGCACACAATACTCCAGATGTGGTCTCACCAAGGCCCCTGTATAACTGCGGTAAGACATCCTTGCTCCTGTACTCAAATCCTCTTGCAATGAAGGCCAACATACCATTCGCCTTCCTAACTGCTTGCTGCACCTGAATGGTCGCTTTCAGCGACTGGTGTACAAGGACACCCAGGTCTCGTTGCACCTCCCCTTTTCCCAATCTATCTCCATTCAGATAATAATCTGCCTTTCTGTTTTTACAACCAAAGTGGATAACCTCACATTTATCCACGTTATACTGCATCGGCCAGGTTCTTGCCCACTCACCCAACTTGTCTAATTCACAGGTGTGTCGGCAATGGTGGGCTGCGGTGTGTGGGTGATGGGGGCCTCCTGTTTTACGCGTCTGCCTTTGACAGTTGGATAGCGTGGGAAGACCAATCACATGCAGTTGGGTGTGTAACTGTTTTTCAAAGTGAAAAAGTAAACCAGTCAGAGCAAGGGTTGGCCGCAGGGATCCAGCTCGAAAAGGCCAGCAGCGATTTCCAGCCCGGGGATACCAGGAGCTTAATCTCTGCAGTGCGATCACATTTTTAAATGGTCTTCGATTTCAATTGGATTGAATTCGGCAAGGTTGCGTTCGATTGGATTGGATTTGACTGTCTGGATTATACTGGATTGGATTGGATTGGGCTGGATTGAATTGGACTGTTCTGGACTGGATTGGTTTGGCTTGGTTTGGAATGGAATAGACTGCATTGGATTTGATTGAATTGGGCTGGATTGTATTGTGTCAGTTGCTTCCCTGCGATTTCTATCATTTGGTCTTAATTTTATTCAGGCGGTGCGTAGCAACTGGGGACTCTCTTGTAAGAACATAAGAAAGAGGAGCAGGGGTAGGCCATTCGGCCCCTCGAGCCTGCTCCGCCATTCAAAACGACCATGGCTAATCTTCTACCTCAACTCCACTTTCCTGCACCATCCCCATATCCCTTGATTCCTTTACTATCGAGAAATCTGTCGATCTCTGTTTTGAATGTTCTCAATGACTGAGGTTCCACAGCCCTCTGTGGTGGAGAATTCCAAAGACTCACCGCCCTCTGAGTGAAGAAATTACTCCTCATCTCAGTCCTTAATGGCCGACCCCTTATCCTGAGACTGTGACCCCCTCGTTCTGGACTCCCCAGCCAGGGGAAACATCCTCCCCCCATTGACCCTGTCTAACCCTGTCAGAATTTTATATGTTTTAATGAGATCATCTCTCATTCTTCTAAACTCGAGTGAATACAAGCCGAGTCGACCCAATCTCTCCTCATATGACAGTCCTGCCATCCCAGGAATCAGTCTGGTGAACCTTCGCTGCACTCCCTCCATGGCAAGGACATCCTTTCTTAGGTAAGGAGACCAAAACTGCACACAATACTCCAGATGTGGTCTCACCAAGGCCCTGTATAACTGCAGTAAGACATCCCTGCTCCTGTACTCAAATCCTCTTGCAATGAAGGCCAACATACCATTCGCCTTCCCAACTGCTTGCTGCACCTGAATGCTCGCTTTCAGTGACTGGTGTACAAGGACACCCAGGTCTCGTTTCACCTCCCCTTTTCCCAATCTATCACCATTCAGATAATAATCTGCCTTTCAGTTTTTACAACCAAAGTGGATAACCTCACATTTATCCACGTTATACTGCATCTGCCATGTTCTTGCCCACTCACCCAACTTGTCGAAATCACATTGGAGCCTCTTTGCATCCTCCTCACAGCTCACATTCCACCCCAGCTTTGTGTCGTCTGCAAACTTCGAAATGTTACATTCAGTTCCCTCGTCCAAATCATTGATATATATTGTGAATAGCTGGGGCCCAAGCACTGATCCCTGCGGTACCCCACTAGTCACTGCCTGCCACCCGGAAAAAGACCCGTTTATTCCTACTCTCTGTTTCCTGTCTGTCAACCAATTCTCAATCCACGCCAGTATATTCCCCCCAATCCCATGTGCTTTAATTTTGCACACTAACCTCTTGTGTGGGACCTCATCAAAAGCCTTCTGAAAATCCAAGTACACCACATCCACTGGTTCTCCCTTAACTATTCTACCAGTTACATCCTCAAAAAACTCCAGTAGGTTTGTCAAACACGATTTCCCTTTCATAAATCCATGTCGACTTTGTCTAATCCCGTTGATATTTTCTAAGTGTCCTGTTATCACATCCTTTATAAGGCTTCTTCGACAGCACCTCCCGAACCCGCGACCTCTACCACCTAGAAGGACAAGGGGAGCAGGCGCATGGGGAACAACACCACCTGCACGTTCCCCTCCACTCACCACCCTGACTTGGACAGATATCGCAGTTCCTTCATCATTGCTACTGGGACTCTCTACCGAACAGCACAGTGGGAGCACCTTCAACACATGGACTGCGGTGGTCCATAAAGGAGGTGGGCATTAAATGCCAGCTTTGCCAGTGCCGCCCGTATCATGAGAATGAATTTTTATAAACTGTTGCTACTTTCTGTGTATCGGCAATTCACATGAGGTTGAAAGCAATTTAATCTGCTGCGTCTGATTTCTCCAAGATGACCGGGGCGACTCTCCCTTCTTGCCCAACTGTTCACTCGAGGTCTTAAGTAATATCTTCGAAGTGTTAATTGCCTTGCAATATGTATTTTTGTTCTTTTAAGAAACCCTCGCCCTCTTGGGTTTGTTTTCTGTTCCTGGTCCTTTACGTCAGCCCACTGGTCATAGATTCCTACTTGTAACGACTCTCCTTAAAATCGAATACTCCCCCATCATGCAACCTCGCCAAACGAACTCGATTAGCCAAATCAGCTCGCTCCTGAAGCAAAGCCCCTTCTTCAAAGTCCTGAACAACAGCTACTTCTTGGTGCAATACGATTTGTGGCATTACTTTGTAAGTGTTCTGTTCAAGTGCTCCACCTGCTATCAAGCGTCTAAAGGTTCTGCCTTTACTACATAAGACCATAAGAGATAGGAGCAGGAGTAGGCCATTCGGCCCCTCGAGCCTGCTCCCCCATTCAATGAGATCATGGCTGATCTGATTTTTACCTCAACTCCACTTTCCCCGCCCTTTCCCCATATCCTTTGACTCCCTCGCTGATCAAAAATGTGTCTAACTCAGCCTTGAATGTATTCAATGACTCGGCCCCCACAGCTTTTTGGGGCAAAGAATTCCAAAGATTCACGACCCTCTGGGAGAAGAAATTCCTCCTCATTTGCGTCTTAAACGGGCGACCCCTTATTCTGAGACTATGCCCCCTCGTTTTAGATTCCCCCATGAGGGGTAACATCCTCTCAGCATCTCCCCTATGGAGTCCCCTCAGAATCTTGTATGTTCCAATAAGATCTCCTCTCATTCTTCTAAACTCCAATGAGTAGAGACCCAACCTGTTCAATCTTTCCTCATAAGACAACCCTTCCATACCCGGAATCAACCGAGTGAACCTTCTCTGAACTGCCTCCAATGCAAGTATGTCCTTCCTTAAATAAGGGCACCAGAACTGTACGCAGTACTCCAGGTGTGGTCTCACCAACACCCTGTACAGTTGGAGCATGACTTCCCTGCTTTTATACTCCATCCCCCTCGAGATAAAGGCCAATATTCCGTTTGCCTTCCGGATTACCTGCTGCACCTGTATGTTGACTTTTTGTGTTTCATGTACGAGGACACCCAGATCCCTCGGTACCACAGCATTCTGTAATATTTCTCCATTCATTTTGCTTTTTTATTTTTCCTCCCAAAGTGGACGACTTCACATTTTCCCACATGATATTCCATCTGCCAAATTTTTGCCCATTCGCTTAACCTGTCGCTATCCCTTTGCAGACACTATGTGTCCTCGTCCCAGAAGATTAAGGGGTGATCTAATCGAGGAGTTCAAGATGATTGAAAGAGTTCTTGAGGGTCGATAGCGAGAAACTATTTCCTCTGGTGGGGGGAGAGTCCAGAAGAAGGGGGCGTCACCTTAAAATTGGAGCCAGGACGTTCAGGGGTGATGTTTCTCTGCACAAAGTAGGAGTGGAAATCTGGAACTCTCTCCCCCAAAAAGCTGTCGAGACTGGGGGTCAATTGGAAATTTCAAAACTGAGAGTTGATCGAATTGTGTTGGGATATGGAACCAAGGCGAGTAGACGGAGTTACGATGTAGATCAGCCATGATCTCGTGAAATGGTGGAACAGGTTCGAGGGGCTGAATGGCCTCCTGCTCTTGCTATGTTCTTATGTTTCTTCTTCTTGATGATCCAGTTAATCGTGACTGACAGATGAGTGATTGGGCATTCAATTCTGACTTACACAACACCGTGCAAGGGGTGCGAATATGTTGTTATTTTCGGGATTGAACCAAAGTTTGTCTGGAGCCATGGTGTGTCCCATCGTTGTCCAGTTTGGCCATGCTTTTGGTCACGTAATCACTTCTGCCCTCCAGTCTATCACATAATTTTCCTCCTCCCTCTCTCCCCTTTCTCTGGCACTGTGCTTGCTTCAGTACGGTTTCTCTCTGTTTCTCCCTCCACAGATGCCGCCTGATCTGCTGAGTGCTTTTCAGAATTGTCTGTTTTTAGTTCATGGTTAACAGGCTTCCACCATCTACAAGGCACCAGTCAGGACTGCGATGGAATACTCTCCACTTCCCTGGATGAGTGCAGCCCCAACAACACTCAAGAAGCTCGACACCATCCAGGACAAAGCAGCCTGCTTGATTGGCACCCCATCCACCACCCTAAACATTCACTCCCTTCACCACCGGCGCACCGTGGCTGCAGTGTGTACCATCCACAGGATGCACTGCAGCAACTCGCCAAGGCTTCTTCGACAGCACCTCCCAAACCCGCGACCTCTCCCACCTTGAAGGACCAGGGCAGCAGGCACATGGGGACAACACCACCTGCACGTTCCCCTCCGAGTCACACACCATCCCGACTTGGAAGTATATCGGCCGTTCCTTCATCGTCGCTGGGTCAAAATCCTGGAACTAACAGCGCTGTGGGAGAACCTTCACCACACGGACTGCAGCGGTTCAAGAAGGCGGCTCACCACCACCTTCTCAAGGGGCAATTAGGGATGGGCAATAAATGCCGTCCTTGCTACCAAGCTGCCAAGGGTCGCGTTCTTTTCTGTAACTCCATTACATTTCGTTCTCGAGTCCACACGGGGGTCAGCGATTTTGTCAGGGTCGGAATACAAATCGATAGACTAACTGGCAGTCTCGGGGCCTTCCCACCTGCACTCCTGCCCTCCTCCTGATTGACTTATAGTAGTCCCAAGCTTTCGCAATCACTATTTACGTTCCTGTTTTGTTTCTCCTCATCTTCTCCACGCCCAGTCCTGCTTCCATTCACATGCGAGCACAATGCTTACCACGATTATTTCAGTTCCTGTTTTAATTTCCCACATGTCCGAAACTCTCAGGAAATTTCAATTCTGCAGTTATCGTTTCGATTCAGGCCCCTGTCTTTCTTTATGAAACCAATACTCTTCACGACTGCAGGTTTTTGTGGGACCCATTGCATTGGATTCTGAATGTTTCACTCAGTTCAGCAGCGTTTGGCTTCGTTTGAAATATCCTGAGAAGACAGAGAATATCCTGAACTTGATTTCTTGACATGGTCATTAAATAGGGAGCATTTTATACTGCATCACACATCCAGTTATAAAAGATATCTCACATATTAACATCGCCAATTATCCTCAAAACATATCAATTCTCACCTGAAAAAGAAGTACTTTCAGACAGGAGGTCACTGGACAGAGTTAGAATTAACTGCACACTGAGATTTAGATGTGGGTTTAGATGCAGATTTAGATGTGGATTTAGATGTTGATTTAGATGTGGATTTAGATGTAGATTTAGATGTGGATTTAGATGTAGATTTAGATGTTGATTGAGATGTAGATTTAGATGTGGATTTAGATGTTGATTTAGATGTAGATTGAGATGTGGATTTAGATGTAGATTTAGATGTGGATTTAGATGTAGATTTAGATGTTGATTTAGATGTTGATTTAGATGTGGATTTAGATGTAGATTTAGATGTAGATTTAGATGTGGATTTGGATGTAGATTTAGATGTGGATTTAGATGTAGATTTAGATGTGGATTTAGATGTAGATTTAGATGTTGATTTAGATGTAGATTTAGATGTGGATTTAGATGTAGATTTAGATGTGGATTTAGATGTAAATTTAGATGTAGATTTCGATGTAGATTCAGATGTAGATTTAGATGTGGATTTAGTTGTGGATTTAGATGTTGATTTAGATGTAGATTTAGATGTGGATTTAGATGTAGATTTAGATGTTGATTTAGATGTAGATTGAGATGTGGATTTAGATGTAGATTTAGATGTGGATTTAGATGTAGATTTAGATGTGGATTTAGATGTAGATTTAGATGTTGATTTAGATGTAGATTTAGATGTGGATTTAGATGTAGATTTAGATTTGGATTTAGATGTAGATTTAGATGTTGATTTAGATGTAGATTTAGATGTGGATTTAGATGTAGATTTAGATGTTGATTTAGATGTAGATTTAGATGTGGATTTAGATGTAGATTTAGATGTTGATTTAGATGTAGATTTAGATGTAGATTTAGATGTGGATTTGGATGTAGATTTAGATGTGGATTCAGATGTAGATTTAGATGTGGATTTAGATGTAGATTTAGATGTGGATTTAGATGTAGATTTAGATGTTGATTTAGATGTAGATTTAGATGTGGATTTAGATGTAGATTTAGATGTAGATTGAGATGTGGATTTAGATGTAGATTTAGATGTGGATTTAGATGTAGATTTAGATGTGGATTTAGATGTAGATTTAGATGTTGATTTAGATGTAGATTTAGATGTGGATTTAGATGTAGATTTAGATGTTGATTTAGATGTAGATTTAGATGTGGATTTAGATGTAGATTTAGATGTGGATTTAGATGTAGATTTAGATGTGGATTTAGATGTGGATTTAGATGTAGAGATATTTGTGGATTTAGATGTAGATTTAGATGTAGAGATAGTTGTGGATTTAGAAGTGGATTTAGATGTAGATTCAGATGTGGATTTAGATGTGGATTTAGATGTTGATTTAGATGTGGATTTAGATGTAGATTTAGATGTTGATTTAGATGTAGATTTAGATGTTGATTTAGATGTAGATTTAGATGTTGATTTAGATGTAGATTTAGATGTGGATTTATATGTGGATTTAGATGTAGATTTAGATGTTGATTTCGATGTGGATTTAGATGTGGATTTAGATGTGGGTTTATATGTGGATTTAGATGTGGATTTAGATGTTGATTTAGATGTGGATTTAGATGTAGATTTAGATGTAGATTTAGATGTAGATTTAGATGTTGATTTAGATGTAGATTTAGATGTGGATTTATATGTGGATTTAGATGTAGATTTAGATGTTGATTTCGATGTGGATTTAGATGTGGATTTAGATGTGGGTTTAGATGTGGATTTAGATGCAGATTTCGATGTGGATTTAGATGTAGATTTAGATGTAGATTTAGATGTGGATTTAGATGTAGATTTAGATGTGGATTTAGATGTAGATTTAGATGTAGATTTAGATGTGGATTTCGATGTAGATTTAGATGTGGATTTAGATGTAAAGATATTTGTGGATTTAGATGTGGATTTAGATGTGGATTTAGATTGTGGATTTAGATGTGGATTTAGATGTAGATTTAGATGTTGATTTAGATGTAGATTTAGATGTGGATTTAGATGTAGATTTAGATGTGGATTTAGATGTTGATTTAGATGTAGATTGAGATGTGGATTTAGATGTAGATTTAGATGTGGATTTAGATGTAGATTTAGATGTTGATTTAGATGTTGATTTAGATGTAGATTTAGATGTGGATTTAGATGTAGATTTAGATGTGGATTTAGATGTAGATTTAGATGTTGATTTAGATGTGGATTTAGATGTAGATTTAGATGTAGATTTAGATGTGGATTTGGATGTAGATTTAGATGTGGATTTAGATGTAGATTTAGATGTGGATTTAGATGTAGATTTAGATGTTGATTTAGATGTAGATTTAGATGTGGATTTAGATGTAGATTTAGATGTTGATTTAGATGTAGATTTAGATGTGGATTTAGATGTAGATTTAGATGTAGATTGAGATGTGGATTTAGATGTAGATTTAGATGTGGATTTAGATGTAGATTTAGATGTGGATTTAGATGTAGATTTAGATGTTGATTTAGATGTAGATTTAGATGTGGATTTAGATGTAGATTTAGATGTTGATTTAGATGTAGATTTAGATGTGGATTTAGATGTAGATTTAGATATTGATTTAGATGTAGATTTAGATGTGGATTTAGATGTAGATTTAGATGTTGATTTAGATGTAGATTTAGATGTGGATTTAGATGTAGAGATATTTGTGGATTTAGATGTAGATTTAGATGTAGAGATAGTTGTGGATTTAGAAGTGGATTTAGATGTAGATTCAGACGTGGATTTAGATGTGGATTTAGATGTTGATTTAGATGTGGATTTAGATGTAGATTTAGATGTTGATTTAGATGTAGATTTAGATGTGGATTTAGATGTGGGTTTAGAAGTGGATTTAGATGTGGATTTAGATGTGGATTTAGATGTGGGTTTAGATGTGGATTTAGATGCAGATTTCGATGTGGATTTAGATGTAGATTTAGATGTAGATTTAGATGTGGATTTAGATGTAGATTTAGATGTGGATTTAGATGTAGATTTAGATGTAGATTTAGATGTGGATTTAGATGTGGATTTAGATGTGGATTTAGATGTAAAGATATTTGTGGATTTAGATGTGGATTTAGATGTGGATTTAGATTGTGGAATTAGATGTGGATTTAGATGCGGATTTAGATGTAGATTTAGATGTGGATTTAGATGTAGATTTAGATGTAGATTTAGATGTGGATTTGGATGTAGATTTAGATGTGGATTTAGATGTAGATTTAGATGTGGATTTAGATGTAGATTTAGATGTAGATTTAGATGTGGATTTGGATGTAGATTTAGATGTGGATTTAGATGTAGATTTAGATGTGGATTTAGATGTAGATTTAGATGTTGATTTAGATGTAGATTTAGATGTGGATTTAGATGTAGATTTAGATGTTGATTTAGATGTAGATTTAGATGTGGATTTAGATGTAGATTTAGATGTAGATTGAGATGTGGATTTAGATGTAGATTTAGATGTGGATTTAGATGTAGATTTAGATGTGGATTTAGATGTAGATTTAGATGTTGATTTAGATGTAGATTTAGATGTGGATTTAGATGTAGATTTAGATGTGGATTTAGATGTAGATTTAGATGTTGATTTAGATGTAGATTTAGATATGGATTTAGATGTAGATTTAGATGTTGATTTAGATGTAGGTTTAGATGTGGATTTAGATGTAGATTTAGATGTTGATTTAGATGTAGATTTAGATGTGGATTTAGATCTAGATTTAGATGTGGATTTAGATGTAGATTTAGATGTAGATTTAGATGTGGATTTAGATGTAGATTTAGATGTGGATTTAGATGTAGATTTAGATGTGGATTTAGATGTAGATTTAGATGTTGATTTAGATGTAGATTTAGATGTGGATTTAGATGTAGAGATATTTGTGGATTTAGATGTAGATTTAGATGTAGAGATAGTTGTGGATTTAGAAGTGGATTTAGATGTAGATTCAGATGTGGATTTAGATGTGGATTTAGATGTAGATTTAGATGTTGATTTAGATGTATATTTAGATGTAGATTTAGATGTTGATTTAGATGTAGATTTAGATGTGGATTTATATGTGGATTTAGATGTAGATTTAGATGTTGATTTAGATGTGGATTTAGATGTGGGTTTAGATGTGGATTTAGATGCGGATTTCGATGTGGATTTAGATGTAGATTTATATGTAGATTTAGATGTGGATTTAGATGTAGATTTCGATGTGGATTTAGATGTAGATTTAGATGTAGATTTAGATGTGGATTTCGTTGTAGATTTAGATGTGGATTTAGATGTGGATTTAGATGTAAAGATATTTGTGGATTTAGATGTGGATTTAGATGTGGATTTAGATTGTGGATTTAGATGTGGATTTAGATGTAGATTTAGATGTGGATTTAGATGTGGATTTTGATGTGGATTTAGATGTAGATTTTGATGTAGATTCAGATATAGATTTAGATGTGGATTTAGATGTGGATTTAGATGTGGATTTCAATGTAGATTCAGATATAGATTGAGATGTGGATTTAGATGTAGATTTAGATGTGGATTTAGATGTGGATTTAGATGTGGATTTAGATGTGGATTTAGATGTGGATTTAGATGTGGATTTAGATGTAAATTTAGATGTAGATTTCGATGTAGATTCAGATGTAGATTTAGATGTGGATTTAGTTGTGGATTTAGATGTTGATTTAGATGTAGATTTAGATGTGGATTTAGATGTAGATTTAGAGGTGGATTTAGATGTAGATTTAGATGTGGATTTAGATGTGGATTTAGATGTAGATTTAGATATAGATTTTGATGTGGATTTAGATGTGGATTTAGATGTAGATTTAGATGTAGATTTAGATGTCGATTTGGATGTGGATTTAGATGTAGATTTAGATGTGGATTTAGATGTAGATTTAGATGTGGATTCAGATGTAGATTTAGATGTGGATTTAGATGTAGATTTAGATGTGGATTTAGATGTAGATTTAGATGTAGATTTAGATGTGGATTTAGATGTGGATTTAGATGTAGATTTAGATGTAGATTTAGATGTAGATTTAGATGTGGATTTAGATGTAGATTTAGATGTGGATTTAGATGTAGATTTAGATGTGGATTTAGATGTATATTTAGATGTAGATTTAGATGTGGATTTAGATGTAGATTTAGATGTGGATTTAGATGTAGATTTAGATGTGGATTTAGATGTAGATTTAGATGTAGATTTAGATGTGGATTTAGATGTAGATTTAGATGTAGATTTAGATGTGGATTTAGATGTAGATTTAGATGTAGATTTAGATGTGGATTTAGATGTAGATTTAGATGTGGATTTAGATGTAGATTTAGATGTGGATTTAGATGTAGATTTAGATGTAGATTTAGATGTTGATTTAGATGTAGATTTAGATGTGGATTTAGATGTAGATTTAGATGTGGATTTAGATTTAGATTTAGATGTGGATATAGATGTAGATTTAGATGTAGATTTAGATGTAGATTTAGATGTGGATTTAGATGTGGATTTAGATGTAGATTTAGATGTAGATTTAGATGTGGATTTAGATGTAGATTTAGATGTGGATTTAGATGTAGATTTAGATGTAGATTTAGATGTAGATTTCGATGTAGATTTAGATGTAGATTTAGATGTGGATTTAGATGTAGATTTAGATGTAGATTCAGATGTAGATTTAGATGTAGATTTAGATGTGGATTTAGATGTAGATTTAGATGTGGATTTAGATGTAGATTTAGATGTAGATTTAGATGTGGATTTCGATGTAGATTTAGATGTGGATTTAGATGTGGATTTAGATGTAAAGATATTTGTGGATTTAGATGTGGATTTAGATGTGGATTTAGATTGTGGATTTAGATGTGGATTTAGATGTAGATTTAGATGTGGATTTAGATGTGGATTTTGATGTGGATTTAGATGTAGATTTTGATGTAGTTTCAGATATAGATTTAGATGTGGATTTAGATGTGGATTTAGATGTGGATTTAGATGTGGATTTCGATGTAGATTCAGATATAGATTGAGATGTGGATTTAGATGTAGATTTAGATGTGGATTTAGATGTGGATTTAGATGTGGATTTAGATGTGGATTTAGATGTGGATTTAGATGTGGATTTAGATGTAGATTTAGATGTGGATTTAGATGTGGATTTAGATGTGGATTTAGATTTAAATTTAGATGTAGATTCAGATGTAGATTTAGATGTGGATTCAGTTGTGGATTTAGATGTAGATTTAGATGTAGATTTAGATGTGGATTTAGATGTAGATTTAGAGGTGGATTTAGATGTAGATTTCGATGTGGATTTAGATGTGGATTTAGATGTAGATTTAGATATAGATTTTGATGTGGATTTAGATGTGGATTTAGATGTAGATTTAGATGTAGATTTAGATGTAGATTTGGATGTGGATTTAGATGTAGATTTAGATGTGGATTTAGATGTAGATTTAGATGTGGATTCAGATGTAGATTTAGATGTGGATTTAGATGTAGATTTAGATGTGGATTTAGATGTAGATTTAGATGTAGATTTAGATGTGGATTTAGATATGGATTTAGATGTAGATTTAGATGTAGATTTAGATGTAGATTTAGATGTGGATTTAGATGTAGATTTAGATGTGGATTTAGATGTAGATTTAGATGTGGATTTAGATGTATATTTAGATGTAGATTTAGATGTGGATTTAGATGTAGATTTAGATGTGGATTTAGATGTAGATTTAGATGTGGATTTAGATGTATATTTAGATGTAGATTTAGATGTGGATTTAGATGTAGATTTAGATGTAGATTTAGATGTGGATTTAGATGTAGATTTAGATGTAGATTTAGATGTGGATTTAGATGTAGATTTAGATGTGGATTTAGATGTAGATTTAGATGTGGATTTAGATGTAGATTTAGATGTAGATTTAGATGTTGATTTAGATGTAGATTTAGATGTGGATTTAGATGTAGATTTAGATGTGGATTTAGATGTAGATTTAGATGTAGATTTAGTTGTAGATTTAGATGTGGATTTAGATGTAGATTTAGATGTAGATTTAGATGTAGATTTAGATGTGGATTTAGATGTGGATTTAGATGTAGATTTAGATGTAGATTTAGATGTGGATTTAGATGTAGATTTAGATGTGGATTTAGATGTAGATTTAGATGTAGATTTAGATGTAGATTTCGATGTAGATTTAGATGTAGATTTAGATGTGGATTTAGATGTAGATTTAGATGTAGATTCAGATGTAGATTTAGATGTAGATTTAGATGTGGATTTAGATGTAGATTTAGATGTGGATTTAGATGTAGATTTAGATGTAGAGATGGTTGTGGATTTCGATGTAGATTTAGATGTAGATTTAGATGTAGATTTAGATGTAGATTTCAATGTAGATTTAGATGTAGATTTAGATGTAGATTTCGATGTAGATTTAGAGATAGATTTCTATGTAGATTTAGATGTAGATTTTGATGTAGATTTAGATGTCGAGATAGTTGTGGATTTAGATGTGGATTTAGATGTAGATTTCGATGTAGATTTAGATGTCGAGATAGTTGTGGATTTAGATGTGGATTTAGATGTAGATTTAGATGTGGATTTAGATGTGGATTTAGATGTAGATTTAGATATAGATTTAGATGTCGAGATAGTTGTGGATTTAGATGTAGATTTAGATGTGGATTTAGATGTGGATTTAGATGTGCATTTAGATGTAGATTTAGATGTTGAGATAGTTGTGGATTTAGATGTGGATTTAGATGTAGATTTAGATGTGGATTTAGATGTTGATTTAGATGTGGATTTAGATGTAGATTTACATGTGGATTTAGATGTAGATTTAGATGTAGATTTAGATGTCGATTTAGATGTTGATTTAGATGTGGATTTAGATGTTGATTTAGATGTGGATTTAGATGTGGATTTAGATGTGGATTTAGATGTGGATTTAGATGTAGATTTAGATGTAGATTTAGATGTGGATTTAGATGTGGATTTAGATGTAGATTTAGATGTGGATTTAGATGTAGATTTAGATGTGGATTTAGATGTGGATTTAGTTGTGGATTTAGATGTATATTTAGATGTAGATTTAGATGTAGATTTAGATGTAGATTGAGATGTAGATTGAGATGTGGTATTCAATGTAGATTTAGATGTGGATTTAGATGTGGATTTAGATGTGGATTTAGATGTGGATTTAGATGTAGATTGAGATGTAGATTGAGATGTGGATTTAGATGTGGTATTCAATGTAGATTTAGATGTGGATTTAGATGTGGATTTAGATGTAGATTTCGATGTAGATTTAGATGTAGATTTAGATGTATATTTAGATGTAGATTTAGATGTGGATTTAGATGTAGATTTAGATGTAGATTTAGATGTAGATTTAGATGTAGATTTAGATGTATATTTAGATGTAGATTTAGATGTAGATTTAGATGTAGATTTAGATGTATATTTAGATGTAGATTTAGATGTGGATTTAGATGTAGATTTAGATGTAGATTTAGATGTAGATTTAGATGTAGATTTAGATGTGGATTTCAATGTAGATTTCGATGTATATTTAGATGTATATTTAGATGTAGATTTAGATGTAGATTTAGATGTAGATTTAGATGTGGATTTAGATGTAGATTTCGATGTATATTTAGATGTAGATTTAGATGTAGATTTAGATGTAGATTTAGATGTGGATTTAGATGTAGATTTAGATGTAGATTTAGATGTAGATTTAGATGTATATTTAGATGTAGATTTAGATGTAGATTTAGATGTAGATTTAGATGTAGATTTAGATGTGGATTTCAATGTAGATTTCGATGTATATTTAGATGTATATTTAGATGTAGATTTAGATGTAGATTTAGATGTGGATTTAGATGTAGATTTAGATGTAGATTTAGATGTATATTTAGATGTAGATTTAGATGTGGATTTAGATGTAGATTTAGATGTAGATTTAGATGTAGATTTAGATGTAGATTTAGATGTGGATTTAGATGTAGATTTAGATGTAGATTTAGATGTGGATTTAGATGTAGATTTAGATGTGGATTTAGATGTAGATTTAGATGTGGATTTAGATGTAGATTTAGATGTGGATTTAGATGTAGATTTAGATGTATATTTAGATGTAGATTTAGATGTAGATTTAGATGTGGATTTAGATGTCGATTTAGATGTGGATTTAGATGTAGATTTAGATGTGGAGATAGTTGTGGATTTAGATGTGGATTTAGATGTAGATTTAGATGTAGAGATAGTTGTTGATTTAGATGTTTATTTAGATGTCGATTTAGATGTATATTTCGATGTAGATTTAGATGTAGATTTAGATGTCGATTTAGATGTTGAGATAGTTGTGCATTTAGATGTAGATTTAGATGTAGAGATAGTTGTTGATTTAGATGTAGAGATAGTTCTCAGTGTCCGTGTTATTGTGCATGTTGGTGTGCGTTTAGATCTAGACGCTCCACGAGTCAGTTCCCAAAGTTGCAAAGACTGAGCTGGCATCTGAATATTATTCCCAAAATTAAATCTCCAGTTCCACCAAAGCCATAACTCACTGTCAGCACTTGAGATTCTCTCGAGACTCCTATTTTTAGAATCGAAACTTTAAATCTCTCAGACTCCAGCAATTTCTCTTTCCCCAGTGCTGACCAGCACAAGAAAGTGCAAGGGGAAACTTGGTTATCATTTCAGAAACTTGCAATGCTGTTTTGAGGCAGACATGTTTCACCGGTCTGTGATTATCATCTTTGGTGAGTGTTTCAATTTTCTGGCAAACGATTCCTTAAAATACGATAAACAAATCGCAGTAAACTGTTACAGAGACGTTTTCTTGACCGGATTATCGCTGGCTGTGATTGTGTTTTACACCGGTTTTGATAAGTTCTGGCGTGTCCCTCTACTGTTATCTTTACCTGGATTGTGTACACTGTCTCGATATTCCGTGAGATGTTTTAAGACAATGTTTTAAGAGTTATATGTTCCAATATCACCAACTAATGTCAAGAGAACAGATGTTTGGCTATCTATGTTTTATGATATAAGATCATGAGATACATAAATATAGAAAACAAATAAATAATTAATGAATAATACATATATATTCTAGTGTATTATTCGGAACTGGGTTTCATAAGAATGTGTGAAACATCTAATCTGGTTATTTGGAAACCTTGGACATCACTCATTGTGAAATATTATCACATAGAAACATGGAAAATAGGAGCAGGAGTAGGCCATTCGAGCCTGCTCCCCCATTCAATATGACCATGGCTGATCCTCTATCTCAATACCATATTCCCGCTCTCTCCCCGTACCCCTTGATGCCTTTTGTGTCCAGAAATCTATCCAGCTCCTTCTTGAATATATTCGGTGACTCGGCCTCCACTGCCTTCTGTGGTAGAGAATTCCACAGGTTCACCACCCTCTGAGTGAAGACATTTCTGCTCATCTCTGTCCTAAATGTCCTACCCCGTATCCTGAGACTGTGACCCCCTTGTTCTGGACCCTGCCAGCCAGGGGAAACATCCTCCCTGCGTCCAGTCTTTCTAGCCCTGTCAGAATTGTGTATGTTTCAATGAGATCCCCTCTCATTCTTCTAAACTCGAGTGAGTACAGGCCGAGACGACCCAATCTCTCCTCATGCGACAGTCCCTGCCATCCCAGGAATCAGTCTGGTGAACCTTCGCTGCACTCCCTCCATGGCAAGGACATCCTTCCTCAGATAAGGAGACCAAAACTGCACACAATACTCCAGGTGTGGTCTCACCAAGGCCCTGTATAACTGCAGTAAGACATCCCTGCTCCTGTACTCAAATCCTCTTGCAATGAAGGCCAACATACCATTCGCCTTCTGCACCTGTGCCCACCGACTCCCAATCCCTCGATTTTTGCACCTTGTTAATTTGCCTTCAGCTGCCTCGACCCTGAGCTCTGGAATTCCTTCCTATGTGCGGCTCGCAGTCATATTTTGTTCGATAATCGCTCCTGTGAAGCGGCTCGGGACGTTTTGCTCGGTTAAAGGCTCTCTATAAACGCTTGTCATCGCTGTTATTTAGAAACGAAAATCGACTAACTTTTTCCTGCATCAGAAATGTGTCAGAGAAAGACATAACAGTTATTTTCTGTGTCCTGTTTCAGTGCTTCTGGGCGAATGGCAGATTGTCTATTCTCAAGGTTAGTGTCCATACCGTGATCTGTAATATCACCAAAATAAGCTAAATTATGTTAGTCGTGATTTACATATTTGTATTTACAGAGAGAGAATCCTTTCAACACAAGGAAGCCTTCTCTCTCTACTCCATCTGTCATACAATAGCATTTTATATTTTCCTCTCATGATTAAACTCTCTTTATTCCACGCTGAATTTAGCCAGCACCATGGGCTACAAGCCCAGACATCCAGCGATAATTTAGAAGCAGGGAACCATCGAAAAGATACAGCACAGAACGTAGGACATATAGGGACATAGGAGCAGATGAAAACATAAAAGTACAAAGGGATATTGATGGATTAGGTGAATGGGCAAAACTGTGGCAAATGGAATTCAATGTAGGCAAATGTGAGGTCATCCACTTTGGATCAAAAAAGGATAGAACAGGGTACTTTCTAAATGGTAAAAAGTTAAAAACAGTGGATGTCCAAAGGGACTTAGGGGTTCAGGTACATCGATCATTGAAGTGTCATGAACAGGTGCAGAAAATAATGAATAAGGCTAATGCAATGCTGGCCTTTATATCTAGAGGACTGGAGTACAAGGGGGCAGAAGTTATGCTGCAGCTATACAAAACCCTGGTTAGACCGCACCTGGAGTACTGAGAGCAGTTCTGGGCACCGCACCTTCGGAAGGACATATTGGCCTTGGAGGGAGTGCAGCGTAGGTTTACTAGAATGATACCCGGACTTCAAGGGTTAAGTTACGAGGAGAGGTTACACAAATTGGGGTTGTATTCTCTGGAGTTTCGAAGGTTAAGGGGTGATCTGATTGAAGTTTATAAGATATTAAGGGGAACGGATAGGGTGGATAGAGAGAAACTATTTCCGCTGGTTGGGGATTCTAGGAATAGGGGGCACAGTCTAAAAATTAGAGCCAGACCTTCCAGGAGCGAGATTAGAAAACATTTCTACACACAAAGGGTGGTAGAAGTTTGGAACTCTCTTCTGCAAACGACAATTGATACTAGCTCAATTGCTAAATTTAAATCTGAGCTAGATAGCTTTTTGGCAACCAAAGGTATTAAGGGATATGGGCCAAAGGCAGGTATATGGAGTTAGATCACAGATCAGCCATGATCTTATCAAATGGCGGAGCAGGCTCGAGGGGCTGAATGGCCTCCACCTGTTCCTATGCTCCTATATTCTCTTATCTTTGATAGCTAAATATATTTCAATTCATGTCCGAATATCGAACATCATTGGCCTTTCTTGTGTTGTCTTGCTAGCTCTGCTCAGATCTGTTCAAATATTCTTGCTAACCTGTGCGGTTAATTGATTTGAAAAAAGACTCTAAAGTCTCTTTCGTCGTCAAGTCACTTGTAGAAGCAATAAACGTTCCCCCTGAACAGACCTGGCTCTAATTTTAAGGTTCTGCCCCCTCTTATTCGGGACTCTCCCCCCCCACAACCAGAGGAAATAATTTCTCTCTATCAACCCCATCAAATCCTCAATCATCTTAAACCCCTCGATTAGATCACGCTCTCAATCTTCGACACTCGAGGGAGTACAGGCCTGGTCTGTGCGACCTTTCCTGGTAATCTCACCCTTTTTGCCCCCTGGTACGACTGGAGTGAACAGTGAGGAGGATAGTGATAGACTTCAAGAGGACGTAGACAGGCTGGTGGAATGGGCGGACACGTGGCAGATTAAATTTAACACAGAGAAGTGAGAAGCGATACATTTCGGTAGGAAGAACGAGGAGAGGCAATATAAACTGGAGGGCACAATTCTAAAAGGGGGTACAGGAACAGAGAGATCTGGGGGTGTATGTCCACAAATCATTGAAGGTGACAGGGCAGGTTGAGAAAGTGTTTAAAAAAGCATACGGGATCCTGGGCTTTATTAATAGAGGCACAGAGTACAAAAGTATGGAAGTCATGATAAACCTTTATAAAACACTGGTTTGGCCACAACTGGGGTATTGGGTCCAATTCTGGGCACTGCACTTTAGGAAGGACGTCAAGGCCTTGGAGAGGGTGCAGAGGAGATTTACCAGAATGGTTCCAGGGATGAGGGACCTCAGTCACGTGGGGAGACTGGAGAATCTGTGATTTTTTCTTCTGAGTGCAATTAATTAGAGCAGTTCGGACGTTAGGAAAACTGGAGAGGGGCAAAGAGAATTGGGAACCCAAGTACACAAATCGTTAAAAAGCGAGTGAGCAGGTACAAAAAGAGGTTAATGGAATGTTGACCTTTATGTCAAGAGGATGGGATACATAGGAACAGGAGGAGGCCATTCAGCCCCTCGAGCCTGCTCCGCCATTCGATAAGATCATGGCTGATCTGTGATCTAACTCCACATACCTGCCTTTGGCCCATATCCCTTAACACCCTTTGGTTGCCAAAAAGCTATCTATCTCAGATTTAAATTTAGCAATTGAGCTAGTATCAATTGCCGTTTGCGGAAGAGAGTTCCAAACTTCTACCACCCTTTGTGTGTAGAAATGTTTTCTAATCTCGCTCCTGGAAGGTCTGGCTCTAATTTTTAGACTGTGCCCCCTACTCCTGGAATCCCCAACCAGCGGAAATAGTTTCTCTCTATCCACCCTATCCGTTCCCCTTAATATCTTATAAACTTCGATCAGATCACCCCTTAACCTTCGAAACTCCAGAGAATACAACCCCAATTTGTGTAATCTCTCCTCGTAACTTAACCCTTGAAGTCCGGGTATCATTCGAGTAAACCTACGCTGCACTCCCTCCAAGGCCAATATGTCCTTCCGAAGGTGCGGTGCCCAGAACTGCTCACAGGACTCCAGGTGCGGTCTAACCAGGGTTTTGTGTCGCTGCAGCATAACTTCTGCCCCCTTGTACTCCAGTCCTCGAGATATAAAGGCCAGCGTTCCATTAGCCTTATTGATTATTTTTTGCACCTACAATGAGGAGGAGGTTATACTTGTGTAGGGGCGTTGGTCAGATCCTATCTGGAGCACTGAGATCCATTCTGGGCATTGTACCACAGCTGGGGTCGATTGGCCTTGGAGGGAGTGCAGCGTGGACTCACCAGAATGAGACCAGAGATTAGAGGGTTCAATTTGGAGGACAGGTTGCATGGAACTCGGCTCGTATTCTCGTGCGTACAGAATATCGAGGGGTGATCTGATCGAGGTGTTTGAAAGATTAGAAGTTGTTGAGAGGGTTGAGAGGGAGAAACCATTCCCTCTGGTGGGGCAATCCCAAGCATTAGAGCTAGGCCATTTGGGAGGGGGAACGAGGATACACTTTTTTCACCCAAACGCTCGTACAAATCAGAAATTTTCTCCCCCAAAAAGCCTTTGGAGCTTTCAGTACTGAGATAGATGGATTTTTGTTAGCTGAGGTATCGAGGGATATGTCGCAAAGCTGGATAAACATAGCAAATAGGGGCAAGAATAGGCCATTCGGCCCTTCGGGGCTGCTCCGCCATTCAAAATGATCATGGCTGATCGTCTAACTCAGTCCCCTGTTCCCGCTTTTTCCCCATATCCCTTGATCCCTTCAGCATTAAGAAATATATCTATCTCCTTCTTGAATACATCTAATGACTTGGCCTCCACTGCCTTCTCTGGTAGAGAATTCCACAGGTTCACCACCCTCTGAGTGAAGACATTTCTCCTCATCTCGGTTCTAAATGTCCTGCCCCCCGTATCCTGAGACTGTGACCCCTGGTTCTGGACTCCCCAGCCATCGGGAACATCCTCCCTGCATCTAGTCTGTCTAGTCCTGTTAGAATTTTATATGTTTCGATGAGATCCCTTCTCATTCTTCTAAACTCGAGTGAATACAGGCCGAGTTGACCCAATCTCTCCTCATACGTCAGTCCTGCCATCCCAGGAATCAGTCTGGTGAACCTTCGTTGCACTCCCTCCATGGCAAGGACATCCTTCCTCAGATAAGGAGACCAAAACTGCACACAATACTCCAGATGTGGTCTCACCAAGGCCCTGTATAACCGCAGTAAGACATCCCTGCTCCTGTACTCAAATCCTCTTGCAATGAAGGCCAACAGACCATTCGCCTTCCTAACTGCTTGCTGCACCTGAATGCTCGCTTTCAGCGACTGGTGTACAAGGACACCCAGGTCTCGTTGCACCTCCCCTTTTCCCAATCTATCACCATTCAGATAATAATCTGTCTTTCTGTCTTTACAACCAAAGTGGATAACCTCACATTTATCCACGTTATACTGCATCTGCCATGTTCTTGCCCACTCACCCAACTTGTCTAAATCACATTGGAGCCTCTTTGCATCCTCCTCACAGCTCACATTCCCACCCCAACTTTGGAAAAGTCACACTGTTGCCTCAACTCCTGGTACCCATCACATTGGGTACCTGGAGTTGAGGTGCAGTTCTGTCTAATTGAATGGCGGGGGACAGGCCGGAGGGGGATAATGGACGTCTCCTGCTTCTAATGTTGCTGTAAATCCTGATTGGCCGCCATATGCGACACGGCATCCAGTCAGCATCGCGTGTTCAGATCCCAGTAATTCCTCGGGTGGCGAGTTTCAAATGTTCAGAGATTCCTCCGTCGTTCGAGCTGTGATAGTGTACGAGGACCGACAGTCCTGGCAGTGGGTTCAGTATAAACCCAGTCGGACTGTCAGTGCGAAAGTGACAAATAGTTCAGACCAATGGTGTCCTCTGTTTTGTGGCCTCTTACCTTGCCAACCGTCGGACTGAAATTTCGAATCAACACAGAAGTGGCAGAAATTTACATCAGAAGTCCTATGACATAGAAACATGGAAAATAGGAGCAGGAGTAGGCCATTCGGCCCTTCGAGCCTGCTCCGCCATTCGATATGATCATGGCTGATCCTCTATCTCAATACCATATTCCCGCTCTCTCTCCCCGTACCCCTTGATGCCTTTTGAGTCTAGAAATCTATCCAGCCCCTTCTTGAATATATTCAGTGACTCGGCCTCCACTGCCTTCTGGGGTAGAGAATTCCACAGGTTCACCACCCTCTGAGTGAAGACATTTCTCCTCATCTCACTCCTAAATGTCCCACCCCCCCGTATCCTGAGACTATGACCCCTGGTTCTGGACTCCCCAGCCATCGGGAACATCCTCCCTGCATCCTGTCTGTCGAGCCCTGTCAGAATTTTATACGTTTCAATGAGATCCCCTCTCAATCTTCTAAACTCGAGTGAATACAGGCCGAGTCGACCCAATCTCTCCTCGCACGACAGTCCCAGGGATCAGTCTGGTGAACCTTCGCTGCACTCCCTCCATGGCAAGTACATCCCTTCAAAGGTAAGGAGACCAAAACTGCACACAATACTCCAGGTGTTGACATATCAGCCAATTAAATTGTCCTTCCAATCTCAGGGTGAGATCTGCCAGTGCTCCGTTACGACCAAGAGCGACGAAGAGAGATGAAAGCCCACACTATTCTCGAATCGAAGCCGCGATGTGAATCCTTCGTGAAGTAACCTCTTCTCCGTGTTGTTTCAGTGCTCAGCTGGAGACTGGTGAACGGGCCCCATTCTTGCTCTGGACGATTGGAGGTTCGTCACGATGGAAAATGGGGGACGGTCTGTGACGACAATTGGGACATGTCGGCCGCCGCGGTGGCCTGCAAACAACTTCGCTGTGGGCGGCCCGTGTCGGTACATCCCAACGCCCACTTCGGGCAAGGCACTGGGGACATTTTGATGGACGACGTCAAGTGCAAAGGGACCGAGGTGTCTCTGCTCCAGTGCATTTTCCGTGGGTGGGGACTGCACAACTGCGGCCATGCGGAGGATGTGGGTGTGACTTGTAATCAAGGTAAGAGGACGGTTGCCCAAATGAAAGTAATCGATGATTGTAGACATTTCATTAACATAGGTCACCCAAGAAATTGAATTCAGCTGGAGGATATCCAGTCGCCCAGTCACGGTCCAGGGAGGGAGTCTTGCTCCTTCAGAAGGACAGAAGGAGAGAGGAAAACAAACGCACCTTTGGTGTCAACAGAGAAACATAGAAAATAGGAGCAAGAGTAGGCCATTCGGCCCCTCGGGGCTGCTCCGCCATTCAAAATGATCATGGCCGATCGTCTAACTCAGTGCCCTGTTCCCGCTTTTTCCCCATATCCCTTGATCCCTTCAGCATTAAGAAATATATCCAGCTCCTTCTTGACTTGGCCTCCACTGCCTTCTGTGGTAGAGAATTCCACAGGTTCACCACCCTCTGAGCGAAGAAATTTCTCCTCATCTCGGTTCTAAATGTCCCACCCCCCGTATCCTGAGACTGTGACCCCCTGGTTCTGGACTCCCCAGCCATCGGGAACATCCTCCCTGCATCTAGTCTGTTCGAATTTTACATGTTTCGATGAGATCCCCTCTCGTTCTTCTAAACTCGAGTGAATACAGGCCGAGTCGACCCAATCTCTCCTCGTACAGTCAGTCCCCGCCATCCCAGGGATCAGCCTGGCAAACCTTCGTTGCACTCCCTCCATGGCAAGGACAGCCTTCCATGGGGCGTGCGATACCATTTTACAGTGAATGAGCCCAATTTAGGATCAAGGCACTGTGATTTCGTGAGCGAATACAACTGAGAATTTCGACAGGGCGAGGCCCTATGACCTGCAGTTGTCGTGTTGATTGAGGGACTGCATTATAACCGCTTGGCTTAGGTTGAGACCATCATGGGATAGTTAGCGTGTAGGGCTACAGTGAAGGAGAGCAGAGATGCATTGGGCGCGATTCGGCCAGAAAGCCCAGGACATCGAGGATGAAATGAGGAAGACATTTGAGCAACAATAAAGGGGCCGTCACGAATATCTGCCCACTATGAACCTATTCCCTGCGATGGAGGCGTAGATAGCTATAAATTACATCGCCCTCCACCATAGGTGTCCGACTCGCCTGCCTGTGGAGTTGCCTGAACTTTTAGTCAATATTTAATAAACCAACCATTTAGTTGATCTCTGGTCTCCGAAGCAACGCGATTTGGATTGACCTGCTCGGTCGTATGGTTTTCTTTTTTATTCGTTCATGGGATGCGGGCGTCGCTGGCGAGGCCGGCATTTATTGCCCATCCCTCATTGCCCCTTGAGAAGGTGGTGGTGAGCCGCCTTCTTGAACCGCTGCAGTCCGTGTGGTGAAGGTTCTCCCACAGTGCCGTTAGTTCCAGGATTTTGACCCAGCGACGATGAAGGGACGGCCGATATATTTCCAAGTCGGGGATGGCATGTGACTCGGAGGGGAACGTGCAGGTGGTGTTGTTCCCATGCGCCTGCTGCTCTTGTCCTTCTAGGTGGGAGAGGTCGCGGGTTTGGGAGGTGCTGTCGAAGAAGCCTTGGCGAGTTGCTGCAGTGCATCCTGTGGATGGTCCACACTGCAGCCACGGTGCGCCGGTGGTGAAGGGAGTGAATGTTTAGGGTGGTGGATGGGGTGCCAATCAAGCGGGCTGCTTTGTCCTGGATGGTGTCGAGCTTCTTGAGTGTTGTTGGAGCTGCACTCATCCAGGCAAGTGGAGAGTATTCCATCACACTCCTCACTTGTGGACAATATAGAGACTGTTACTTCTTTATATGACTGTAGAAAATAACATTTGATGTTTAAAGAGTGCAGGGAAAATGCAAAATTAAGGGGTTGTTTTCCTTGGAGCAGAGGAGGCTGAGGGGGGACTTGATTGAGGCGTACAAAATTATGAGGGGCCCAGATAGAGTAGACAGGAAGTACCTGTTTCCCCTAGTAGAGAGTTTAAGAACTAGAGGACGTAGATTTAAGCTGATTGACGGAAGGATTAGAGGGGACATGAGGAGAAACTATTTTACCCAGAGGGTGGTGGGTGTATGGAATTCGCTGCCCGAATTGGTGGTCGAGGCAGGGACCCTCAACTCTTTTAAAAAGTACCTGGGGTGGAACGTGAGCTGTGAGGAGGATGCAAAGAGGCTCCAATGTGATTTAGACAAGTTGGGTGAGTGGGCAAGAACATGGCAGATGCAGTATAACATGGATAAATGTGAGGTTATCCACTTTGGTTGTAAAAACGGAAAGGCAGATTATTATCTGAATGGTGATGGATTGGGAAAAGGGGAGGTGCAACGAGACCTGGGTGTCCTTGTACACCAGTCACTGAAAGCGAGCATTCAGGTGCAGCAAGAAGTTAGGAAGGCGAATGGTATGTTGGCCTTCATTGCAAGAGGATTTGAGTACAGGAGCAGGGATGTCTTACTGCAGTTACACAGGGCCTTGGTGAGACCACATCTGGAGTATTGTGTGCAGTTTTGGTCTCCTTATCTGAGGAAGGATGTCCTTGCCATGGAGGGAGTGCAACGAAGGTTTACCAGACTGATCCCTGGGATGGCAGGACTGACGTATGAGGAGAGATTGGGTCGACTCGGCTTGTATTCACTCGAGTTTAGAAGAATGAGAGGTGATCTCATCGAAACATATAAAATTCTGACAGGACTGGACAGACTAGATGCAGGGAGGATGTTCCCGATGGCTGGGGAGTCCAGAACCAGGGGGCCACAGTCTCAGGATACGGGGGTGGGACATTTGGAACCGAGATGAGGAGAAATGTCTTCACTCAGAGGGTGGTGAACCTGTGGAATTCTCTACCACAGAAGGCAGTGGAGGTCAAGTCAAGAAGGAGATAGATATATTTCTTAATGCTGAAGGGATCAAGGGATATGGGGAAAAAGCGGGAACAGGGGACTGAGTTAGACGATTGGCCATGATCATTTTGAAAGGGGGAGCAGCCCCGAAGGGCCGAATAGCCTTCTCTCGCTCCTATTTTTCTATGTATCGGTGAATGGAATTGCCCTTTTAATCTCAGGAGTAGATGCTTCGCTCTTGTATAATAATCACTGGCAATGAAGTGAAACGTAAGGGCAGAGGCTTCGCACAGCAAAGTCACAACTCTGTCCGGATTTAACGTTCCCTCCGTGTTATTTCAGTGCCCAGCGTGAGACTGGTGAATTCAATCGATCGCTGTTCGGGCCGAGTGGAAGTCCAGTACAACGGGCAATGGGGGACGGTTTGCGACGACGGCTGGGACATGGCGGATGCCAAAGTCGTCTGTAACCAGCTGAGCTGCGGTTCTCCCGTATCGGTCCACACTGCAATCCACTTCGGACGGGGCACCGGCAGCATTTGGATGGACGACGTCAAATGCCTGGGGACCGAGCCGTCCCTGTGGTCTTGCCCCTTCAGGGGATGGGGCAGGCACAACTGCGATCACGGGGAAGACACGGGCGTAACCTGCAACCCAGGTAAGAACGCAACTGGAATCATGGGGAAGACGCAACCCAGGTAAGAACACAACCACCGAAACGAAAAGGAACCCCAATTTAGGGTTTAGATGTTTCGTTAACTGAGGTCACCAAAGTCGGACAGAAAGATTAAACAACACACGCATCTGTGTAGTTCCCTTCCTGTTCCCAGGACGCCCCAAGGCTCTCCAAAGTTAATGAACTCAATTTGGCTTCTGGGCACTGTTGTTTGGTAAGCAAATGCCACTGATAATTTCGAAAGCACGAGGCCCCTCAATGAGATGATGACCAGATTCGGGGTTGCATTCTCCGGTGTTTCGAAGGATAAGGGGTGATCTGATCGAAGTTTATAAGATATTAAGGGGAACGGATAGGGCGGATAGAGAGAAACTATTTCCGCTGGTTGGGGATTCTAGGAGTAGGGGGCACAGTCTAAAAATTAGAGCCAGACCTTTCAGGAGCGAGATTAGAAAACATTTCTACACACAAAGGGTGGTAGAAGTTTGGAACTCTCTTCCGCAAACGGCAATTGATACTAGCTCAATTGCTAAATTTAAATCTGAGATAGATAGCCTTTTGGCAACCAAAGGTATTAAGGGATATGGGCCAAAGGCAGGTATATGGAGTTAGATCACAGATCAGCCCATGATCTTATCAAATGGCGGAGCAGACACGAGGGGCTGAATGGCCTCCTCCTGTTCCTATCTTCCAAGATGTTGGTGGAGGGATAAAAATTGGTGAATTCCATTACCTCGTTACTACCAGGATATTAGGACACGAACTGGGTGTTAATTAGTCTCGCAATTCCTAATCTCATTTGAATCTTTTTTTCTCAAAGTTAATGAGTCGACCGATTAACCATTGGAGTGACAACATTGTTTTTAAAGTTGGCGTTCGAATCGAAGGGAGGGTCCATCACAAAAATCTGTCCACGTACGAATCAGGCAGCTCGCACGAAGATTTCCATTCAGGCCAACCATTGGAGAGACTGACTCGAGTAACGTCACTGTGTCTTCCCGTTTCAGATCCATTGCTACGACCCACCATCTCTCAGGATCCTGATTTTCCCGTACACGTGACAGGAAATTCCATCAGCATCAAGTGCGCAGCTCCGAAAGGCTACTCGGGCGGCCGATATCAAATACTGAGAGACACCAACGCTGTCACTGCCTTGGCGCCCCTAACATCCGGGAGTCATTTGTTGAACAATATAAATTCCAACACCCAAGGGAGCTACACCTGTCGGTACGAGGTCCAGGTGTCTGGACGGTGGGTCCGGTTCACACCCAGCAACGCCCTGCGAATACGCGTAACAAGTGCGTGCGATTGTCTGCGTGTTTTTTTTTGGTATTTCGGTGACATTGGCGAGATTGGTAGATCTTGGTGGTGCGATGAGCAGTGAGGCTGATTCCAGACGTCGGCCGACTGGTGTATCAGGCAAACACGGGAGCAGGCGAAATGAGAAACATGGAAGGGTGGAGTGGGACATTTTGCGTGGAAGAATGAAGAGAGACAAGATGAACTAAGAGGTTTGATTTTAAAGGGGGTAACGGAGCAGAGAGGCCTGGGGGGGTTCACATACACAACTCCTCGAAGGTGGCAGGACAGGTTGGAAATACTGTTAGGAGAGATCCTTGAATTTAGAAATAGAGGCCTGGATTACGAATGGTAAAATACTTTCTCAATGGTAAAAAGTTAAAAACAGTGGATGTCCAAAGGGACTTAGGGGTTCAGGTCCACAGATCATTGAAGTGTCATGAACAGGTGCAGAAAATAATCAAGAAGGCTAATGCAATGCTGGCCTTTATATCGAGAGGACTGGTGTACAAGGGGGCAGAAGTTATGCTGCAGCGATACAAAACCCTGGTTAGACTGCACCTGGAGTACTGTGAGCAGTTCTGGGCACCGCACCTTCGGAAGGACATATTGGCCTTGGAGGGAGTGCAGCGTAGGTTTACTAGAATGATACCCGGACTTCAAGGGTTAAGTTACGAGGAGAGATTACACAAATTGGGGTTGTATTCTCTGGAGTTTCGAAGGTTCAGGGGTGATCTGATCGAAGTTTATAAGATATTAAGGGGAACAGATAGGGTGGATAGAGAGAAACTATTTCCGCTGGTTGGAGATTGTAGGAGTCGGGGGCACAGTCTAAAAATTAGAGCCAGACCTTTCAGGAGCGAGATTAGAAAACATTTCTACACACAAAGGGTGGTAGAAGTTTGGAACTCTCTTCCGCAAACGGCAATTGATACTAGCTCAATTGCTAAATTTAAATCTGAGATAGATAGCTTTTTGGCAACCAAAGGTATTAAGGGATATGGGCCAAAGGCAGGGATATGGAGTTAGATCACAGATCAGCCATGATCTTATCAAATGGCGGAGCAGGCTCGAGGGGCTGAATGGCCTCCTCCTGTTCCTGTGTTCCGATGTACAAAAGCAAGGAAGTTATGCTGAACCTTCACAAGTCAGTGCTCAGTCCCCGGCTGGAGTATTGTGTCCAATTCTGGGCCGCGCTCTTTAGGAAAGATGTGAAGGCCTTAGAGAGGGTGCAGAGGAGATTTACCAGAATGGTCCCATGGATGAGGGACCTCAGTGATGCGGAGAGACTGGAGAATCTGGGGTCGTTCCCCTAAGAGCAGAGAAGGTTAAGGGGAGAGATTTAATCGAGGGGTTCAAAATCATGAAGGGGTTTTGAGAGAGTAAATAAGGAGAGACTGTTTCCAGTGGGCAGGAGGGTCGGTGAGCAGAGGACACGGATTTAAGGTGATCGGGAAAAGAGCCAGAGGGGGGAGATGAGGAGAATGTTTTTTCACGCAGCGAGTTGTTCTGATCTGGAATTCACTGCCTGAAAGGGAGCAGATTCAATAATAACTTTCAAAAGGGGAATTGGATAAAGAGTTGAAAACAAGGAAAAATTCGCAGGGCAAATGCGGAAGGGGTGGGAATAATTGGATATCTCTGTGAAAAATCTAGCACAGGCACGATGGTGGAATGGCCATAAGACTCTCTAAGCTGGAGAAACTCCTGTATTCAGTAATGAGGGAAAGAGTGACAGAGCACGTGAACAAATATCATCTCACCCTCTCACCCTATCCTTCTATTCCTTTCTCCCTCATGTGTTTATCCAGCTTCCCCTTAAATCCATCTCCACTGTTCACCTCAACTACTCCTTGTGGGAGTGATTTCCACATTCTCACCGCTCTCTGGGGAAAGAAGTTTCTCCTGAATTCCCGATTGGATTTATTAGGGGTTATCTTATATTTATGGCCCCCGAGCTCTGGTCTCCCCCACAAGTGAAAACATCTTCTCTACGTCTACCCTATCGAACCCTTTCATAATCTTAAAGATCTCTATCAGTTCACCCCTCAGTCTTCTCTTTTCCAGCGAAAAGAGCCCCAGTCTGTTCAGTCTTTCCTGATAGGTATAACCTCCCAGTTCTGGTATCATCCGAGTAAAGACATTGCTGCAGGAGTTCCTCAGGGCAGTGTCCTCGGCCCAACCATCTTCAGCTGCTTCATCAATGAACTTCCCTCCATCATAAGTTCAGAATTGGGGATGTTTGCTGATGATTGCACAGAGTTCAGTTCAATTCGCAACCCCTCAGATAATGAAGCAGTCCGAGCCTGCATGCAGCAAGACCTGGACAACATCCAGGCTTGGGCTGATAAGTGGCAAGTAACATTCGTGCCAGATAAGTGCCAGACAATGACCATCTCCAACAAGAGAGAGTCTAACCACCTCCCCTTGACATTCAATGGCATTACCATCGCCGAATCCCCCACCATCAACATCCTGGGGGTCACCATTGACCAGAAACTTAACTGGACCAGCCATATAAATACTGTGGCTACAAGAGCAGGTCAGAGGCTGGGTATTCTGCGGCGAGTGACTCACCTCCTGACTCCCCAAAGCCTTTCCACCATCTACAAGGCACAAGTCAGGAGTGTGATGGAATACTCTCCACTTGCCTGGATGAGTGCAGCTCCAACAACACTCAAGAAGCTCGACACCATCCAGGACAAAGCAGCCCGCTTGATTGGCACCCCATCCACCACCCTAAACATTCACTCCCTTCACCACCGGCGCACCGTGGCTGCAGTGTGTACCATCCACAGGATGCACTGCAGCAACTCGCCAAGGCTTCTTCGACAGCACCTCCCAAACCCGCGACCTCTCCCACCTAGAAGGACGAGGGCAGCAGGCACATGGGGACAACACCACCTGCACGTTCCCCTCCGAGTCACACACCATCCCGACTTGGAAATATATCGGCCGTTCCTTCATCGTCGCTGGGTCAAAATCCTGGAACTCCCTTCCTAACGGCACTGTGGGAGAACCTTCACCACACGGACTGCAGCGGTTCAAGAAGGCGGCTCACCACCACCTTCTCAAGGGGCAATCAGGGACGGGCAATAAATGCCGGCCTGGCCAGCGACGCCCACATCCCATGAACCAATAAAAATAAATATCATTATTATGATGTATTATTTGTTTCCCATGTGTTATGATGGAGGAAGACTGGCTTCCAGTAAAAGACAATACTCTTCGATGATTCACTGAATAAATCAGTGAACACGCCCTGGAGAGTCACAAATTCGTGGTTTCCAAGGCCAGTGTGTTCTAAGTTCTCTAAAGCAGATGTTTGTCATCGAACCTAATTCGAGGGCTGGTTTTTGATAGCACAACAAGGCACGTTTTCAAGTAACTCAGGCCTGATTCCCTCGAAGTTTGAAAGCACGATTCTTGAAATTGATATTTTGGATTTTCTCGTTTCAGATCCCCCGCCTCAGCCCACGGTCTCTAAGAGTCCTGAATATCCAGTGTATGTGACAGGAGAGACCGTCACCATTACCTGTACAGTCCCACCTGGTTACTCAGAGGGCCGATTCCAGTTGCTAAAGGACTCGACCTCTGTCCTGGACAGCACCAGAAGCCAACGATCCCTCACACATCCCATTAGAAACGTCAAGGCCGGCAGTGAAGGGAACTACACCTGTTTATACCAGACACAGGTGTCAGGTCGATGGGTCCGGTCGTCACTGAGTCGTCCCATTGAAATAATCCTCACAAGTGAGTCAGACTTACCCCAGTTCAGTCTTATTTAGACCCTTCAAACGGTTCTGATAAAATGTATAATATTTTCTCATTGTGAAATGAGCCTCTATTTCTGATACACGCTCATGATACCTGGACAGCCGTTCGGTTGTCGGTATGAAATATTTAGAACATTGGGTTATTTCCGTTTGCTGGCGAGCGTTTGGTGAATTCATTCGAGGGCAGTAAGAGAAGGCGTTCACAAGCAAAGCTTCACTTGTTCTATCATAGCACTGTCAACAACACCGTCCATCAAACTGCATCACAGAATGGTGATAGATTGGGGAAATGTTGATGTACATAGGGACCTGGTTGTCCTTGTACACCAGTCGCTGAAAGCGAGCATGCAGGTGCAGCAAGCATTTGGGAAGGCGAATGGTATGTTGGCCTTCATTACAAGAGGGTTTGAGTACAGGAGCAGGGATGTCTTACTGCAGTTATACAGGGCCTTGGTGAGACCACACCTGGAGTATTGTGTGCAGTTTTGTTCTCCTTATCTGAGGAAGGATATACTTGCCATGGAGGGAGTGCAACGAAGGTTTACCAGACTGATTCCTGGGATGGCAGGACTGACGTATGAGGAGAGATTGGGTCGACTCGGCCTGTATTCACTCGAGTTTAGAAGAATGAGAGGTGATCTCATCGAAACATATAAAATTCTAACAGGACTAGACAGACTAGATGCAGGGAGGATGTTCCCGATGGCTGGGGAGTCCAGAACCAGGGGTCACAGTCTCAGGATACGGGGGGTGGGACATTTAGAACCGAGATGAGGAGAAATGTCTTCACTCAGAGGGTGGTGAACCTGTGGAATTCTCTACCACAGAAGGCAGTGGAGGCCAAGTCATTAGATGTATTCAAGAAGGAGATAGATATATTTCTCAATGCTAAAGGGATCAAGGGATACGGGGAAAAAGCGGGAACAGGGTACTGAGTTAGATGATCAGCCATGATCATTTTGAATGGGGGAGCGGGCCCGATGGGCCGAATGGCCGTCTCTTGCTCCTATTTTCTCTGTTTCTATGTTCGGGAATTCATTCGAGGGCGGTAAGACGATGCACTCGCAAGCAAAGGTTCACTTATTCCATTTTTCCCGATAAGTGGAAGTTTTTACAGCGAATATATCAAGAAAGTTTGAGGCGGAGATTCAGTGTTAATTGAGTGTACAGCAATTGAAGTAAAAAATCATGGGTCGAATCCAAATCACCTTTAACGTCGCTGGTTTATATATCTTACTGAAGGAGAAATCACGATTCTAAATTGCAGAGAAGGGCTCCAAATACATCTCTAAAATACACAATTTATCTATCGATATATATATGTGACCAATGGGTGAATTTGACCTATTAATTGCAATCGGTGAGATGACCTCATCTCAGGATCCCGTCTCCTTCCACTTTTCCCCACTGCTTGTTTGTATTTCAGTCTCGCACATGATCACGTGTGGTTTATTCTCGTAGACTGGGATATAATAACTCTCATCTCAAACCCTCATCCCGTCCTTTCCTGCTCTTAGCCCCAAACTAATGTGTTCAATAGCCAGGATAATGATGAAGACCAGAATAGAAGCAGAAATGATAACAAGACAATATTGAATACAGGAGTTGGGATGTCTTGTTGAAGATGCACAAGACATTAGTAAGGCCACACTTGGAATACTGTGTACAGTTCTGGTCACCCTATTATAGAAAGGATATTATTAAACTAGAAAGAGTGCAGAAAAGATTTACTAGGATGCTACCGGGACTTGATGGTTTGACTTATAGGGAGAGGTTGGATAGACTGGGACTTTTTTCCCTGGAGAGTAGGAGGTTGAGGGGTGATCTTATAGAAGTCTATAAAATAATGAGGGGCATAGATAAGGTAGATAGTCAAAATCTTTTCCCAAAGGTAGGGGAGTCTATAACGAGGGGGCATAGATTTCAGGTGAGAGGGGAGAGATACAAAAGGGTCCAGAGGGGCAATTTTTTCACTCAAAGGATGGTGAGTGTCTGGAACGAGCTGCCAGAGGCAGTAGTAGAGGCGGGTACAATTTTGTCTTTTACAAAGCATTTGGACAGTTACATGGGCAAGATGGGTATGGAGGGATATGGGCCAAGTGCAGGCAATTGGGACTAGCTTAGTGGCGTAAACTGGGCGACATGGACATGTTGGGCCGAAGGGCCTGTTTCCATGTTGTAAACTTCTATGATTCTAATATAATCACAATAATCATCAGAATAGCACTAATATGATAATAGAGTGGAGAATAATTCATGATTAATATTTTAATTACTGTTATTATTAATACGATTAATAATAATATTGTAAATTTTATTTGTACTCGGTTCTAGTTGGGTTAACGGGGCTGCTGATTGGCTGGCAGTAATTAAACACTCCTCTCATGTGATTCACTGTATCAATGAGTGAATGGAGAAAAACACATAAAATCCGTCTCTCACCATCCACGCGAGTGAGATCAGAGACCAGGACTGAATCTCATTCAGTGTCCGCCTTCGAATCACCAACAAACCCGATTCGCACAGGAAGCGAATTCTTTGGTGTTCGAGAGCACGGTTCCTGGGACTCATGTTTCGGATTTTCTCGTTTCAGATCCCCCGCCTCAGCCCACGGTCTCTAAGAGTCCTGAATATCCAGTGTATGTGACAGGAGAGACCGTCACCATTACCTGTACAGTCCCACCTGGTTACTCAGAGGGCCGATTCCAGTTGCTGAAGGACTCGACCTCTGTCCTGGACAGCACCAGAAGCCAACGATCCCTCACACATCCCATTAGAAACGTCAAGGCCGGCAGTGAAGGGAACTACACCTGTTTATACCAGACACAGGTGTCAGGTCGATGGGTACGGTCGTCACCGAGTCGTCCCATTGAAATAATCCTCACAAGTGAGTCAGACTTACAGCAGTTCAGTCTTATTTAGACCCTTCAAACGGTTCTGATAAAATGTATAATATTTTCTCATTGTGAAATGAGCCTCTATTTCTGATACACGCTCATGATACCTGGACAGCCGTTCGGTTGTCGGTATGAAATATTTATAACATTGGGTTATTTCCGTTTGCTGGCGAGCGTTTGGTGAATTCATTCGAGGGCAGTAAGAGAAGGCGTTCACAAACAAAGCTTCACTTATTCTATCATAGCACTGTCAACAACACCGTCCATCAAACTGCATCACAGAATGGTGATAGGTTGGGGAAATGTTGATGTACATAGGGACCTGGGTGTCCTTGTACACCAGTCGCTGAAAGCAAGCATGCAGGTGCAGCAAGCATTTGGGAAGGCGAATGGTATGTTGGCCTTCATTACAAGAGGGTTTGAGTACAGGAGCAGGGATGTCTTACTGCAGTTATACAGGGCCTTGGTGAGACCACATCTGGAGTATTGTGTGCAGTTTTGGTCTCCTTATCTGAGGAAGGATGTCCTTGCCATGGAGGGAGTGCAGCGAAGGTTCACCAGACTGATTCCTGGGATGGCAGGACTGTCGTATGAGGAGAGATTGGGTCGACTCGGCCTGTACTCACTCGAGTTTAGAAGAATGAGAGGGGATCTCATTGAAACGTATAAAATTCTGACAGGGCTCGACAGACTGGACGCAGGGAGGATGTTTCCCCTGGCTGGGGGCGTCCAGAACGAGGGGGGTCACAGTCTCAGGATACGGGGTTAGGACATTTAGAACCGAGATGAGGAGAAATGTCTTCACTCAGAGGGTGGTGAACCTGTGGAATTCTCTACCACAGAAGGCAGTGGAGGCCAAGTCACCGAATATATTTAAGAAGGAGCTGGATAGATTTCTAGACACAAAAGGCATCAAGGGGTACGGGGAGAGAGCGGGAATATGGTATTGAGATAGAGGATCAGCCATGATCATATTGAATGGTGGAGCAGGCTCGAAGGGCCGAATGGCCTACTTCTGCTCCTATTCTCTTTATTTCTATGATTGAGAGTAGACTGATGGGCCAGTAGTTGGCCGGATTGGATTTGTCCTGCTTTTTGTGGACAGGACATACCTGGGCAATTTTCCACATTGTCGGGTAGATGCCAGTGTTGTAGCTGTACTGGAACAGCTTGGCTAGAGGCGCAGCTAGTTCTGGAGCACAAGTCTTCAGCACTACAGCTGGGATGTTGTCGGGGCCCATAGCCTTTGCTGTATCCAGTGCACTCAGCCGTTTCTTGATATCACGTGG
This sequence comes from Heptranchias perlo, assembly GCF_035084215.1. Taxonomy (NCBI): domain Eukaryota; kingdom Metazoa; phylum Chordata; class Chondrichthyes; order Hexanchiformes; family Hexanchidae; genus Heptranchias; species Heptranchias perlo. The sequence continues at coordinate 365,696 of NW_027138678.1, forward strand.
AGTGAATCGAATTGGCTGATGACTGGCTTCTGTGATGGTGGGGATATCGGGAGGAGGCTGAGATGGATCATCCACTCGGCACTTCTGGCTGAAGATGGTTGCAAACGCTTCAGCCTTGTCTTTTGCACTCACGTGCTGGACTCCGCCATCATTGAGGATGGGGATGTTTGCAGAGCCTCCTCCTCCCGTTAGTTGTTTAATTGTCCACCACCATTCACGACTGGATGTGGCAGGACTGCAGAGCTTTGATCTGATCCGTTGGTTGTGGAATCGCTTAGCTCTGTCCGTAGCATGTTGCTTCCGCTGTTGAGCATGCGTGTAGCCCTACATGCATGAAGGAATCTGTCTCCTTCCACTTTTCCCCACTGCTTGTTTGTATTTCAGTCTCGCACATGATCACGTGTGGTTTATTCTCGTAGACTGGGATATAATAACTCTCATCTCAAACCCTCATCCCGTCCTTTCCTGCTCTTATTCCCAAACTATTTTGTTCGACAGCCAGGATGATGATGAAGACCAGAATAGAAGCAGAAATGATAACAAGACAATATAATCACAATAATCATCAGAATAGCACTAATATGATAATAGAATGGAGAATAATTCATTATTAATATTTGTATGACTGTTATTATTAATACGATTAATAATAATATTGTAAATATTATTTGTACTCGGTTCTAGTTGGGTTAACGGGGCTGCTGATTGGCTGGCAGTAATTAAACACTCCTCTCATGTGATTCACTGTATCAATGAGTGAATGGAGAAAAACACATAAAATCCGTCTCTCACCATCCACGCGAGTGAGATCAGAGACCAGGACTGAATCTCATTCAGTGTCTGCCTTCGAATCACCAACAAACCCGATTCGCACAGGAAGCGAATTCTTTGGTGTTCGAGAGCACGGTTCCTGGGACTCATGTTTCGGATTTTCTCGTTTCAGATCCCCCGCCTCAGCCCGCGGTCTCTAAGAGTCCTGAATATCCAGTGTATGTGACAGGAGAGACCGTCACCATTACCTGTACATTTCCACCTGGTTACTCAGAGGGCCGATTCCAGTTGCTGAAGGACTCGACCTTTGTCCTGGACAGCACCAGAAGCCAACGATCCCTCACACATCCCATTAGAAACGTCAAGGCCGGCAGTGAAGGGAACTACACCTGTTTATACCAGACACAGGTGTCAGGTCGATGGGTACGGTCGTCACCGAGTCGTCCCATTGAAATAATCCTCACAAGTGAGTCAGACTTACAGCAGTTCAGTCTTATTTAGACCCTTCAAACGGTTCTGATAAAATGTATAATATTTTCTCATTGTGAAATGAGCCTCTATTTCTGATACACGCTCATGATACCTGGACAGCCGTTCGGTTGTCGGTATGAAATATTTATAACATTGGGTTATTTTCGTTTGCTGGCGAGCGTTTGGTGAATTCATTCAAGGGCGGTAAGAGAAGGCGTTCACAAACAAAGCTTCACTTATTCTATCATAGCACTGTCAACAACACCGTCCATCAAACTGCATCACAGAATGGTGATAGATTGGGGAAATGTTGATGTACATAGGGACCTGGGTGTCCTTGTACACCAGTCGCTGAAAGCAAGCATGCAGGTGCAGCAAGCATTTGGGAAGGCGAATGGTATGTTGGCCTTCATTACAAGAGGATTTGAGTACAGGAGCAGGGATGTCTTACTGCAGTTATACAGGGCCTTGGTGAGACCACCTCTGGAGTATTGTGTGCAGTTTTGGTCTCCTTATCTGAGGAAGGATGTCCTTGCCATGGAGGGAGTGCAACGAAGGTTTACCAGACTGATTCCTGGGATGGCAGGGACTGTCGTATGAGGAGAGATTGGGTCGACTCGGCCTGTATTCACTCGAGTTTAGAAGAATGAGAGGGGATCTCATTGAAACATATAAAAGTCTGACAGGGATCGACAGACGGGATGCAGGGAGGATGTTTCCCCTGGCTGGAAGGTCCAGAAACAGGGGTCACAGTCTCAGGATACGGGGTTAGGACATTTAGAACCGAGATGAGGAGAAATGTCTTCACTCAGAGGGTGGTGAACCTGTGGAATTCTCTACCACAGAAGGCAGTGGAGGCCAAGTCACCGAATATATTTAAGAAGGAGCTGGATAGATTTCTAGACACAAAAGGCATCAAGGGGTACGGGGAGAGAGCGGGAATATGGTATTGAGATAGAGGATCAGCCATGATCATATTGAATGGCGGAGCAGGCTCGAAGGGCCGAATGGCCTACTCCTGCTCCTATTCTCTTTATTTCTATGATTGAGAGTAGACTGATGGGCCAGTAGTTGGCCGGATTGGATTTGTCCTGCTTTTTGTGGACAGGACATACCTGGGCAATTTTCCACATTGTCGGGTAGATGCCAGTGTTGTAGCTGTACTGGAACAGCTTGGCTAGAGGCGCAGCTAGATCTGGAGCACAAGACTTCAGCTCGACAGCTGGGATGTTGTCGGGGCCCATAGCCTTTGCTGTATCCAGTGCACTCAGCCGTTTCTTGATATCACGTGGAGTGAATCGAATTGGCTGATGACTGGCTTCTGTGATGGTGGGGATATCGGGAGGAGGCTGAGATGGATCATCCACTCGGCACTTCTGGCTGAAGATGGTTGCAAACGCTTCAGCCTTGTCTTTTGCACTCACGTGCTGGACTCCGCCATCATTGAGGATGGGGATGTTTGCAGAGCCTCCTCCTGTTAGTTGTTTAATTGTCCACCACCATTCACGACTGGATGCGGCAGGACTGCAGAGCTTTGATCTGATCCGTTGGTTGTGGAATCGCTTAGCTCTGTCCGTAGCATGTTGCTTCCGCTGTTGAGCATGCGTGTAGCCCTACATGCATGAAGGAATCTGTCTCCTTCCACTTTTCCCCACTGCTTGTTTGTATTACAGTCTCGCACATGATCACGTGTGGTTTATTCTCGTAGACTGGGATATAATAACTCTCATCTCAAACCCTCATCCCGTCCTTTCCTGCTCTTATTCCCAAACTATTTTGTTCGACAGCCAGGATAATGATGAAGACCAGAACGGAAGCAGAAATGATAACAAGACAATATAATCACAATAATCATCAGAATAGCACTAATATGATAATAGAATGGAGAATAATTCATTATTAATATTTGTATGACTGTTATTATTAATACGATTAATAATAATATTGTAAATATTATTCGTACTCGGTTCTAGTTGGGTTAACGGGGCTGCTGATTGGCTGGCAGTAATTAAACACTCCTCTCATGTGATTCACTGTATCAATGAGTGAATGGAGAAAAACACATAAAATCCGTCTCTCACCATCCACGCGAGTGAGGTCAGAGACCAGGACTGAATCTCATTCAGTGTCCGCCTTCGAATCACCAACAAACCCGATTCGCACAGGAAGCGAATTCTTTGGTGTTCGAGAGCACGGTTCCTGGGACTCATGTTTCGGATTTTCTCGTTTCAGATCCCCCGCCTCAGCCCGCGGTCTCTAAGAGTCCTGAATATCCAGTGTATGTGACAGGAGAGACCGTCACCATTACCTGTACAGTCCCACCTGGTTACTCAGAGGGCCGATTCCAGTTGCTAAAGGACTCGACCTCTGTCCTGGACAGCACCAGAAGCCAACGATCCCTCACACATCCCATTAGAAACGTCAAGGCCGGCAGTGAAGGGAACTACACCTGTTTATACCAGACACAGGTGTCAGGTCGATGGGTACGATCGTCACCGAGTCGTCCCATTGAAATAATCCTCACAAGTGAGTCAGACTTACAGCAGTTCAGTCTTATTTGGACCCTTCAAACGGTTCTGATAAAATGTATAATATTTTCTCATTGTGAAATGAGCCTCTATTTCTGATACACGCTCATGATACCTGGACAGCCGTTCGGTTGTAGTTATGAAATATTTAGAACATTGGGTTATTTTCTTTTGCTGGCGAATTCATTCGAGGGCAGTAAGCGAAGGCGTTCACAAGCATAGCTTCACTTATTCTATCATAGCACTGTCAACGACACCGTCCATCAAACTGCATCGCAGAATGGTGATAGATTGGGGAAATGTTGATGTACAAAGGGACCTGGTTGTCCTTGTACACCAGTCACTGAAAGCAAACATGCAGGTGCAGCAAGCAGTTAGGAAGGTAAATGGTATGTTGGCCTTCATTGCAAGAGGATTTGAGTACAGGAGCGGGGATGTCTTACTGCAGTTATACAGGGGCCTTGGTGAGACCACATCTGGAGTATTGTGTGCAGTTTTGGTCTCCTTATCTGAGGAAGGATGTCCTTGCCATGGAGGGAGTGCAGCGAAGGTTCACCTGACTGATTCCTGGGATGGCAGGGACTGTCGTATGAGGAGAGATTGGGTCGACTCGGCCTGTATTCACTCGAGTTTAGAAGAATGAGAGGGGATCTCATCGAAACATATAAAATTCTAACAGGACTAGACAGACTGGACGCAGGGAGGATGTTTCCCCTGGCTGCGGGGGTCCAGAACGAGGGGGGTCACAGTCTCAGGATACGGGGTAGGACGTTTAGGAGTGAGATGAGGAGAAATGTCTTCACTCAGAGGGTGGTGAACCTGTGGAATTCTCTACCACAGAAGGCAGTGGAGGCAAAGTCACTGAATATATTTAAGAAGGAGCTGGATAGATTTCGAGACACAAAAGGCATCAAAGGGTACGGGGAGGGAGAGCGGGAATATGGTATTGAGATAGAGGATCAGCCATGATCATATTGAATGGCGGAGCAGGCTCGAAGGGCCGAATGGCCTACTCCTGCTCCTATTCTCTTTGTTTCTATGATTGAGAGTAGACTGATGGGCCGGTAATTGGCCGGATTGGATTTGTCCTGCTTTTTGTGGACAGGACATACCTGGGCAATTTTCCACATTGTCGGGTAGATGCCAGTGTTGTAGCTGTACTGGAACAGCTTGGCTAAAGGCGCAGCTAGTTCTGGAGCACAAGACTTCAGCTCTACAGCTGGGATGTTGTCGGGGCCCATAGCCTTTGCTGTATCCAGTGCACTCAGCCGTTTCTTGATATCACGTGGAGTGAATCGAATTGGCTGATGACTGGCTTCCGTGATGGTGGAGATATCGGGAGGAGGCTGAGATGGATCATCCACTCGGCACTTCTGGCTGAAGATGGTTGCAAACGCTTCAGCCTTGTCTTTTGCACTCACGTGCTGGACTCCGCCATCATTGAGGATGGGGATGTTTGCAGAGCCTCCTCCTGTTAGTTGTTTAATTGTCCACCACCATTCACGACTGGATGCGGCAGGACCGCAGAGCTTTGATCTGATCCGTTGGTTGTGGAATCGCTTAGCTCTGTCCGTAGCATGTTGCTTCCGCTGTTGAGCATGCGTGTAGCCCTACATGCATGAAGGAATCTGTCTCCTTCCACTTTTCCCCACTGCTTGTTTGTATTTCAGTCTCACACATGATCACGTGTGGTTTATTCTCGTAGACTGGGATATAATAACTCTCATCTCAAACCCTCATCCCGTCCTTTCCTGCTCTTATTCCCAAACTATTTTGTTCGACAGCCAGGATAATGATGAAGACCAGAATAGAAGCAGAAATGATAACAAGACAATATAATCACAATAATCATCAGAATAGCACTAATATGATAATAGAATGGAGAATAATTCATTATTAATATTTGTATGACTGTTATTATTAATACAATTAATAATAATATTGTAAATATTATTTGTACTCGGTTCTAGTTGGGTTAACGGGGCTGCTGATTGGCTGGCAGTAATTAAACACTCCTCTCATGTGATTGACTGTATCAATGAGTGAATGGAGAAAAACACATAAAATCCGTCTCTCACCATCCACGCGAGTGAGGTCAGAGACCAGGATTGAATCTCATTCAGTGTTCGCCTTCGAATCCTCAACAAACCAGATTCGCACAGGAAGCGAATTCTTTGGTGTTCGAGAGCACGGTTCCTGGGACTCATGTTTCGGATTTTCTCGTTTCAGATCCCCCGCCTCAGCCCGCGGTCTCTAAGAGTCCTGAATATCCAGTGTATGTGACAGGAGAGACCGTCACCATTACCTGTACAGTCCCACCTGGTTCCTCAGAGGGCCGATTCCAGTTGCTAAAGGACTCGACCTCTGTCCTGGACAGCACCAGAAGCCAACGATCCCTCACACATCCCATTAGAAACGTCAAGGCCGGCAGTGAAGGGAACTACACCTGTTTATACCAGACACAGGTGTCAGGTCGATGGGTACGGTCGTCACCGAGTCGTCCCATTGAAATAATCCTCACAAGTGAGTCAGACTTACAGCAGTTCAGTCTTATTTGGACCCTTCAAACGGTTCTGATAAAATGTATAATATTTTCTCATTGTGAAATGAGCCTCTATTTCTGATACACGCTCATGATACCTGGACAGCCGTTCGGTTGTCGGTATGAAAAATTTATAACATTGGGTTATTTTCGTTTGCTGGCGAGCGTTTGGTGAATTCATTCGAGGGCAGTAAGAGAAGGCGTTCACAAACAAAGCTTCACTTATTCTATCATAGCACTGTCAACAACACCGTCCATCAAACTGCATCGCAGAATGGTGATAGATTGGGGAAATGTTGATGTACATAGGGACCTGGGTGTCCTTGTACACCAGTCGCTGAAAGCAAGCATGCAGGTGCAGCAAGCATTTGGGAAGGCGAATGGTATGTTGGCCTTCATTACAAGAGGGTTTGAGTACAGGAGCAGGGATGTCTTACTGCAGTTATACAGGGGCCTTGGTGAGACCACATCTGGAGTATTGTGTGCAGTTTTGGTCTCCTTATCTGAGGAAGGATGTCCTTGCCATGGATGGAGTGCAGCGAAGGTTCACCAGACTGATTCCTGGGATGGCAGGACTGTCGTATGAGGAGAGATTGGGTCGACTCGGCCTGTATTCACTCGAGTTTAGAAGAATGAGAGGGGATCTCATTGAAACATATAAAATTCTGACAGGGCTCGACAGACTGGACGCAGGGAGGATGTTTCCCCTGGCTGGGGGCGTCCAGAACGAGGGGGGTCACAGTCTCAGGATACGGGGTAGGACATTTAGGAGTGAGATGAGGAGAAATGTCTTCACTCAGAGGGTGGTGAACCTGTGGAATTCTCTACCACAGAAGGCAGTGGAGGCCGAGTCACTGAATATATTTAAGAAGGAGCTGGATAGATTTCGAGACACAAAAGGCATCAAAGGGTACGGGGAGGGAGAGCGGGAATATGGTATTGAGATAGAGGATCAGCCATGATCATATTGAATGGCGGAGCAGGCTCGAAGGGCCGAATGGCCTACTCCTGCTCCTATTCTGCATGTTTCTATGATTGAGAGTAGACTGATGGGCCGGTCGTTGGCCGGATTGGATTTGTCCTGCTTTTTGTGGACAGGACATACCTGGGCAATTTTCCACATTGTCGGGTAGATGCCAGTGTTGTAGCTGTACTGGAACAGCTTGGCTAGAGGCACAGCTAGTTCTGGAGCACAAGTCTTCAGCACTACAGCCGGGATGTTGTCGGGGCCCATAGCCTTTGCTGTATCCAGTGCACTCAGCCGTTTCTTGATATCACGTGGAGTGAATCGAATTGGCTGAAGACTGGCTTCTGTGATGGTGGGGATATCGGGAGGAGGCTGAGATGGATCATCCACTCGGCACTTCTGGCTGAAGATGGTTGCAAACACTTCAGCCTTGTCTTTTGCACTCATGTGCTGGACTCCGCCATCATTGAGGATGGGGATGTTTACAGAGCCTCCTCCTCCCGTTAGTTGTTCAATTGTCCACCACCATTCACGACTGGATGCGGCAGGACTGCAGAGCTTTGATCTGATCCGTTGGTTGTGGAATCGCTTAGCTCTGTCCGTAGCATGTTGCTTCCGCTGTTGAGCATGCGTGTAGCCCTACATGCATGAAGGAATCTGTCTCCTTCCACTTTTCCCCACTGCTTGTTTGTATTTCAGTCTCGCACATGATCACGTGTGGTTTATTCTCGTAGACTGGGATATAATAACTCTCATCTCAAACCCTCATCCCGTCCTTTCCTGCTCTTATTCCCAAACTATTTTGTTCGACAGCCAGGATAATGATGAAGACCAGAATGGAAGCAGAAATGATAACAAGACAATATAATCACAATAATCATCAGAATAGCACTAATATGATAATAGAATGGAGAATAATTCATTATTAATATTTGTATGACTGTTATTATTAATACGATTAATAATAATATTGTAAATATTATTCGTACTCGGTTCTAGTTGGGTTAACGGGGCTGCTGATTGGCTGGCAGTAATTAAACACTCCTCTCATGTGATTCACTGTATCAATGAGTGAATGGAGAAAAACACATAAAATCCGTCTCTCACCATCCACGCGAGTGAGATCAGAGACCAGGACTGAATCTCATTCAGTGTTCGCCTTCGAATCTTCAACAAACCCGATTCGCACAGGAAGCGAATTCTTTGGTGTTCGAGAGCACGGTTCCTGGGACTCATGTTTCGGATTTTCTCGTTTCAGATCCCCCGCCTCAGCCCGCGGTCTCTAAGAGTCCTGAATATCCAGTGTATGTGACAGGAGAGACCGTCACCATTACCTGTACATTTCCACCTGGTTACTCAGAGGGCCGATTCCAGTTGCTAAAGGACTCGACCTCTGTCCTGGACAGCACCAGAAGCCAACGATCCCTCACACATCCCATTAGAAACGTCAAGGCCGGCAGTGAAGGGAACTACACCTGTTTATACCAGACACAGGTGTCAGGTCGATGGGTACGGTCGTCACCGAGTCGTCCCATTGAAATAATCCTCACAAGTGAGTCAGACTTACCCCAGTTCAGTCTTATTTACAATTTCTCAAACTCTTTGGGCCAATTCGATAATGTTTCCCCGTATATATTTGTGAAATAAGATTCTATCTCTGATGTAAAAATAATTTTTAATTTGCTTTCCCTTCGTGGATACATCAGAAATATTTATACCATTGGGTTATTTGCTGTCAGCTGGCTAGATTTAGGTAAATTCATTGAATGGCGGGAAGGCAATTGGCTCCCAAGCAAAGTTGCACCTTTTCAATGTTTCCAACTATTTTTAACGAAGATATCAAGGGAGACCCATTAGGGAGATGGTGTCTATCAGGAACAAACTGGTGAGTACAATTCTCCCCAGTGTGATCCAAACTCCCGCTACAATTCTCTCCTTTCTATAGCTATCTTTTACTCAGTTATGGGGAAAGTGCAGCGCAGTGGGATTAAGTGGGTAGCTCTTTCAAAGAGCCTGCACGGGGACTATGGGCCGAATGGCCTTCATCTCTGCTGTACGATTCTATGAATTTATTTAATGGCGGTAAGACGTATTTGCTCACATGTTAACGACCGCTGATTCAGAGTTACAAGTTGGACGATGGAGTTACAACTAAGATATGAGCACAGCTCAAGCAGAGGAAGCTGCGTCTTTCGATTACAAGCTCTTGAGTTCAATCCCCCCCAGTAGAATCAACATCTCCCTTACAATTCTCTGCTTTATAAATCTTTCTTGGATGCAACGGTGGAATCTATTGGTCCTAATAAGTCCCGCAGTTATCAGGTGCAGGTACCTGAACAGTGTCCTAAAGTTGGGCGATGGCTTGAAACGGGTGCGGTGAACCGATCTTGTCGAGTTGTTTCGGTTCAGTGTCCCACACCTCTCAGCTTCCTCATTCGCGTTCGCCCGACCCACTGCGTTTGTCCCATCTTATCTGTGGGTTATTATCACATTCTGGGAGATGATTAGGACATAGGCGGTCAGACTCTCGATGGAGGCCAGCTTTAGCATTCCAGTAGAGAAGGCCAATAAATAAGATTCTGTCCTATATCGTCTGTCGTTGGTTTAAAATACACCGTCAAATTATTTTTAACATGTCCTCAAGCATTTGTTTTTCGTCTTAATGGATAATATTTATGATGATAAACCAATAAAAGTATCGATAGTAATAATCCCTGTCATAATCAGAGTAACGATGGTAATAATATCAGGATCCTGAAGAATAGTCCAATATTATTATTAATTGTATTATTATGACCGTTTCTTGCCAGTGGTCAATGAGGATGATGATTGGCTTGCTGAGTAAACAAGTCCAACCTGATTCACGTAATAAATCAGTGACTATCCCCCTTGAGAGTCAGAGATTCGTCAATCTGCTGCAGGATGCAACTGCGGTCAGAGACGTGTAAAGAAGGGATTAGGAACATAGGAACATAGGAACAGGAGTAGGCCATTCAGCCCCTCGAGCCTGCTCCGCCATTTGATAAGATCATGGGCTGATCTGTGATCTAACTCCATATACCTGCCTTTGGCCCATATCCCTTAATACCCTTTGGTTGCCAAAAAGCTATCTATCTCAGATTTAAATTTAGCAATTGAGCTAGTATCAATTGCCGTTTGCGGAAGAGAGTTCCAAACTTCTACCACCCTTTGTGTGTAGAAATGTTTTCTATCCTCGCTCCTGAAAGGTCTGGCTCTAATTTTTAGACTGTGCCCCCTACTCCTAGAATCCCCAACCAGCGGAAATAGTTTCTCTCTATCCACCCTATCCGTTCCCCTTAATATCTTATAAACTTCGATCAGATCACCCCTTAACCTTCGAAACTCCAGAGAATACAACCCCAATTTGTGTAATCTCTCCTCGTAACTTAACCCTTGAAGTCCGGGTATCATTCTGGTAAACCTACGCTGCACTCCCTCCAAAAGATCCCACAAAAGAGCGGGTTTTTTTAGACCTGAACAAGCCCCATTTGTCGATAAGTGCAGACTGGCGACTTCAGAGGTCAAAAGCACGACTGTTTGGAATTGATATTTTGGATTTTCTCGTTTCAGATCCCCCGCCTCAGCCCGCGGTCTCTAAGAGTCCTGAATATCCAGTGTATGTGACAGGAGAGACCGTCACCATTACCTGTACAGTCCCACCTGGTTACTCAGAGGGCCGATTCCAGTTGCGAAAAGGCTCGACCTCTGTCCTGGACAGCACCAGAAGCCAACGATCCCTCACACATCCCATTAGAAACGTCAAGGCCGGCAGTGAAGGGAACTACACCTGTTTATACCAGACACAGGTGTCAGGTCGATGGGTACGGTCGTCACCGAGTCGTCCCATTGAAATAATCCTCACAAGTGAGTCAGACTTACCCCAGTTCAGTCTTATTTACAATTTCTCAAACTCTTTGGGCCAATTCGATAATGTTTCCCCGCGTATATTTGTGAAATAAGATTCAATCTCTGATGTAAAAATAATTTTTAATTTGCTTTCCCTTCGTGGATACATCAGAAATATTTATACCATTGGGTTATTTGCTGTCAGCTGGCTAGATTTAGGTAAATTCATTGAATGGCGGGAAGTCAATTGGCTCCCAAGCAAAGTTGCACCTTTTCAATGTTTCCAACTATTTTTAACGAAGATATCAAGGGAGACCCATTAGGGAGATGGTGTCTATCAGGAACAAACTGGTGAGTACAATTCTCCCCAGTGTGATCCAAACTCCCGCTACAATTCTCTCCTTTCTATAGCTATCTTTTACTCACTTATTGGGAAAGTGCAGCGCAGTGGGATTAAGTGGGTAGCTCTTTCAAAGAGCCTGCACGGGGACTATGGGCCGAATGGCCTTCATCTCTGCTGTACGATTCTATGAATTTATTTGATGGCGGTAAGACGTATTTGCTCACATGTTAACGACCGCTGATTCAGAGTTACAAGTTGGACGATGGAGTTACAACTACGATATGAGCACAGCTCAAGCAGAGGAAGCTGCGTCTTTCGATTACAAGCTCTTGAGTTCAATCCCCCCCAGTAGAATCAACATCTCCCTCACAATTCTCTGCTTTATAAATCTTTCTTGGATGCAACGGTGGAATCTATTGGTCCTAATAAGTCCCGCAGTTATCAGGTGCAGGTACCTGAACAGTGTCCTAAAGTTGGGCGATGGCTTGAAACGGGTGCGGTGAACCGATCTTGTCGAGTTGTTTCGGTTCAGTGTCCCACACCTCTCAGCTTCCTCATTCGCGTTCGCCCGACCCACTGCGTTTGTCGCACCTTATCTGTGGGTTATTATCACATTCTGGGAGATGATTAGGACATAGGCGGTCAGACTCTCGATGGAGGCCAGCTTTAGCATTCCAGTAGAGAAGGCCAATAAATAAGGTTCTGTCCTACATCGTCTGTCGTTGGTTTAAAATACACCGTCAAATTATTTTGAATATGTCCTCAAGCATTTGTTTTTCGTCTTAATGGATAATATTTATGATGATAAACCAATAAAAGTATCGATAGTAATAATCCCTGTCATCATCAGAGTAACGATGGTAATAATATCAGGATCCTGAAGAATAGTCCAATATTATTATTAATTGTATTATTATGACCGTTTGTTGCCAGTGGTCAATGAGGATGATGATTGGCTTCCTGAGGAAACAAGTCCAACCTGATTCACGTAATAAATCAGTGACTATCCCCCTTGAGAGTCAGAGATTCGTCAATCTGCTGCAGGATGCAACTGCGGTCAGAGACGTGTAAAGAAGGGATTAGGAACATAGGAACATAGGAACAGGAGGAGGCCATTCAGCCCCTCGTCCCCGCTCCACCATTTGATTAGATCATGGGCTGATCTGTGATCTAACTCCATATACCTGCCTTTGGCCCATATCCCTTAATCCCTTTGGTTGCCAAAAAGCTATCTATCTCAGATTTAAATTTAGCAATTGAGCTAGGATCAATTGCCGTTTGCGGAAGAGAGTTCCAAACTTCTACCACCCTTTGTGTGTAGAAATGTTTTCTAATCTCGCTCCTGAAAGGTCTGGCTCTCATTTTTAGACTGTGCCCCCTACTCCTAGAATCCCCAACCAGCGGAAATAGTTTCTCTCTATCCACCCTATCCGTTCCCCTTAATATCTTACAATCTTCGATCAGATCACCCCTTAACCTTCGAAACTCCAGAGAATACAACCCCAATTTGTGTAATCTCTCCTCGTAACTTAACCCTTGAAGTCCGGGTATCATTCTGGTAAACCTACGCTGCACTCCCTCCAAAAGATCCCACAAAAGAGCGGGTTTTTTTAGACCTGAACAAGCCCCATTTGTCGATAAGTGCAGACTGGCGACTTCAGAGGTCAAAAGCACGATTGTTTGGAATTGATATTTTGGATTTTCTCGTTTCAGATCCCCCGCCTCAGCCCGCGGTCTCGAAGAGTCCTGAATATCCAGTGTATGTGACAGGAGAGACCGTCACCATTACCTGTACAGTTCCACCTGGTTACTCAGAGGGCCGATTCCAGTTGCGAAAAGGCTCGACCTCTGTCCTGGACAGCACCAGAAGCCAACGATCCCTCACACATCCCATTAGAAACGTCAAGGCCGGCAGTGAAGGGAACTACACCTGTTTATACCAGACACAGGTGTCAGGTCGATGGGTACGGTCGTCACCGAGTCGTCCCATTGAAATAATCCTCACAAGTGAGTCAGACTTACCCCAGTTCAGTCTTATTTACAATTTCTCAAACACTTTGGGCCAATTCGATAATGTTTCCCCGCGTATATTTGTGAAATAAGATTCTATCTCTGATGTAAAAATAATTTTTAATTTGCTTTCCCTTCGTGGATACATCAGAAATATTTATACCATTGGGTTATTTGCTGTCAGCTGGCTAGATTTAGGTAAATTCATTGAATGGCGGGAAGGCAATTGGCTCACAAGCAAAGTTGCACCTTTTCAATGTTTCCAACTATTTTTAACGAAGATATCAAGGGAGACCCATTAGGGAGATGGTGTCTATCAGGAACAAACTGGTGAGTACAATTCTCCCCAGTGTGATCCAAACTCCCGCTACAATTCTCTCCTTTCTTATAGCTATCTTTTACTCACTTATGGGGAAAGTGCAGCGCAGTGGGATTAACTGGGTAGCTCTTTCAAAGAGCCTGCACGGGGACTATGTGCCGAATGGCCTTCATCTCTGCTGTACGATTCTATGAATTTATTTGATGGCGGTAAGACGTATTTGCTCACATGTTAACGACCGCTGATTCAGAGTTACAAGTTGGACGATGGAGTTACAGCTACGATATGAGCACAGCTCAAGCAGAGGAAGCTGCGTCTTTCGATTACAAGCTCTTGAGTTCAATCCCCCCCAGTAGAATCAACATCTCCCTTACAATTCTCTGCTTTATAAATCTTTCTTGACTGCAACGGTGGAATCTATTTGTCCGAATAAGTCCCGCAGTTATCAGGTGCAGGTACCTGAACAATGTCCTAAAGTTGGGCGATGGCTTGAAACGGGTGCGGTGAACCGATCTTGTCGAGTTGTTTCGGTTCAGTGTCCCACACCTCTCAGCTTCCTCATTCGCGTTCGCCCGACCCACTGCGTTTGTCCCATCTTATCTGTGGGTTATTATCACATTCTGGGAGATGATTAGGACATAGGTGGTCAGACTCTCGATGGAGGCCAGCTTTAGCATTCCAGTAGAGAAGGCCAATAAATAAGGTTCTGTCCTACATCGTCTGTCGTTGGTTTAAAATACACCGTCAAATTATTTTGAACATGTCCTCAAGCATTTGTTTTTCGTCTTAATGGATAATATTTATGATGATAAACCAATAAAAGTATCGATAGTAATAATCCCTGTCATCATCAGAGTAACGATGGTAATAATATCAGGATCCTGAAGAATAGTCCAATATTATTATTAATTGTATTATTATGACCGTTTCTTGCCAGTGGTCAATGAGGATGATGATTGGCTTCCTGAGGAAACAAGTCCAACCTGATTCACGTAATAAATCAGTGACTATCCCCCTTGAGAGTCAGAGATTCGTCAATCTGCTGCAGGATGCAACTGCGGTCAGAGACGTGTAAAGAAGGGATGAGGAACATAGGAACATAGGAACAGGAGGAGGCCATTCAGCCCCTCGTCCCCGCTCCACCATTTGATAAGATCATGGGCTGATCTGTGATCTGACTCCATATACCTGCCTTTGGCCCATATCCCTTAATCCCTTTGGTTGCCAAAAAGCTATCTATCTCAGATTTAAATTTAGCAATTGAGCTAGTATCAATTGCCGTTTGCGGAAGAGAGTTCCAAACTTCTACCACCCTTTGTGTGTAGAAATGTTTTCTAATCTCGCTCCTGAAAGGTCTGGCTCTAATTTTTAGACTGTGCCCCCTACTCCTAGAATCCCCAACCAGCGGAAATAGTTTCTCTCTATCCACCCTATCCGTTCCCCTTAATATCTTATAAACTTCGATCAGATCACCCCTTAACCTTCGAAACTCCAGAGAATACAACCCCCAATTTGTGTAATCTCTCCTCGTAACTTAACCCTTGAAGTCCGGGTATCATTCTGGTAAACCTACGCTGCACTCCCTCCAAAAGATCCCACAAAAGAGCGGGTTTTTTTAGACCTGAACAAGCCCCATTTGTCGATAAGTGCAGACTGGCGACTTCGGAGGTCAAAAGCACGATTGTTTGGAATTGATATTTTGGATTTTCTCGTTTCAGATCCCCCGCCTCAGCCCGCGGTCTCGAAGAGTCCTGAATATCCAGTGTATGTGACAGGAGAGACCGTCACCATTACCTGTACAGTTCCACCTGGTTACTCAGAGGGCCGATTCCAGTTGCTGAAGGACTCGACCTCTGTCCTGGACAGCACCAGAAGCCAACGATCCCTCGCACATCCCATTAGAAACGTCAAGGCCGGCAGTGAAGGGAACTACACCTGTTTATACCAGACACAGGTGTCAGGTCGATGGGTACGGTCGTCACCGAGTCGTCCCATTGAAATAATCCTCACAAGTGAGTCAGACTTACTGCATTCCTCAAACTCACTCAGACGTTTGGTGCTCCCATTCCTTAACTTGTGAGAAGTGTTTGTCCCATTGAGTTATTTCAAACGTTTGCAAGAATACTGATAATAATAGTAGTTTAATGATGATATTAATCTTCGAAATGTCAAGACCAGCAGTGAAGGGGACGACAAGTGTTGACACGAGACACAGGTCTGAGCTCGATCGTCTCCGAGTCGTCCCATTGGACCAATTCTCACTGAGACTCACTGCAGTTCTGTCGTATTCAAACTTTCCAAAAATAGTTGGGAACGTTTCACAGTGATTTCCCAGATTTGTTTTTGGAATGATGCTACAATTCTGTAGTGAGGATACAGTGCCTTTGGGTGACATTCGATTATATGGAAGGAATATTGATACCTTTGGGGTGATTTTTGGGTGAACTCATTCAATGACGGTGAACGATGCTCTCACAGGGAAAATTTCACTCGTTCAATGTTTCAAAAAAGGCCAAGTTCTCATGACTGAGATCTCAGGGTAGCTCATTCTTGGTGAAACAGTGTCCATCGAGTATAAATACCCGAACACTAACCTGCAGACTGAAATCCAAGTTCCCCTTACAATTCGCTGCTTTCTGCACCTCTCTTGACTACAAATCTCAAAGCCAAATGTCCTTCTAAGGCATGAAATCCATCTCTCTGAACTACAAGATATTTCTGCATGGCCAATGGGTTGAGTTCTACCATTAGTTGGAATGGGTGAGATAACTTTATCAGTTAATGTTACTTCCTCTAACGATCCCATAACCCTGACCTTCCTCAATCCAGTTCGCCGGACCAACTGGGTTTAAGTCTCACACACATAGAAACGTAGAAAATAGGAGCAAGAGTAGGCCATTCGGCCCCTCGGGCCTGCTCCGCCATTCAAAATGATCATGGCTGATCGTCTAACTCAGTCCCCTGTTCCCGCTTTTTCCCCATATCCCTTGATCCCTTTAGCATTAAGAAATATATCTATCTCCTTCTGGACTTGACCTCCACTGCCTTCTGTGGTAGAGAATTCCACAGGTTCACCACCCTCTGAGTGAAGACATTTCTCCTCATCTCGGTTCCAAATGTCCCACCCCCCGTATCATGAGACTGTGACCCCTGGTTCTGGACTCCCCAGCCATCGGGAACATCCTCCCTGCATCTAGTCTGTCTAGTCCTGTTGGAATTTTACATGTTTCGATGAGATCTCCTCTCATTCTTCTAAACTCTAGTGAATACAGGCCGAGTCGACCCAATCTCTCCTCATACGTCAGTCCTGTCATCCCAGGAATCAGTCTGGTGAACCTTCGTTGCACTCCCTCCATGGCAAGGACATCCTTCCTCAGATAAGGAGACCAAAACTGCACACAATACTCCAGATGTGGTCTCACCAAGGCCCTGCATAACTGCAGTAAGACATCCCTGCTCCTGTACTCAAATCCTCTTGCAATGAAGGCCAACAGACCATTCGCCTTCCTAACTGCTTGCTGCACCTGAATGCTTGCTTTCAGCGACTGGTGTACAAGGACAACCAGGTCTCGTTGCACCTTCCCTTTTCCCAATCTATCTCCACTCCAATAATAATCACTATCGTGACTGGACGGTTTTTCCATACTCTGGGATATAATAGGCTTGCAGGTGCTCATCTTGTCTTGGGAGAGTTGGTTTATCATTCCAGCAGGGAAGGCATATGCAGAAGATCCAGTTGTCCGTCATCTCCCGTCCTGTTAAAATACATATTAACCCTTTCCAGCCCATGTCCTCGGCCACTTTTGTTCGAATGCGAGGATATTGATAACTATGACAATAATAGTTTCAGTAATTATTATAATAAATTAATGAAGAACATCCCAATGATGACTGGATGATGAAGAGATATGAAGCAGAGTTTGCTGTTTGTCATAAAACCGAATTCAGGGACGACTTTCCATTGGAGACAATCCCTTGTCCCACGTTGGCGTCGAGTTAATTCCTTGGCGTTCAAATGTCCGATTGTTGGAATTGATATTTTGGATTTTCTCGTTTCAGATCCCCCGCCTCAGCCCACGGTCTCTCAGAGTCCTGAATATCCAGTGTATGTGACAGGAGAGACCGTCACCATTACCTGTACAGTTCCACCTGGTTACTCAGAGGGCCGATTCCAGTTGCTGAAGGACTCGACCTCTGTCCTGGACAGCACCAGAAGCCAACGATCCCTCGCACATCCCATTAGAAACGTCAAGGCCGGCAGTGAAGGGAACTACACCTGTTTATACCAGACACAGGTGTCAGGTCGATGGGTACGATCGTCACCGAGTCGTCCCATTGAAATAATCCTCACAAGTGAGTCAGACTTACCCCAGTTCAGTCTTATTTACAATTTCTAAGATGGTTCTTGCGATCGTTCAATTATTGTATGACTTATTTTATCATATCAAGTTACTCTGAACGATTTCAAGTTAATAGTGGTGATGATATTAATATTAATATATGCTGATAATATTTATATACTTTGTATTTTTATTAACAGCAATAGTGATAGCAGTACTACAAAGTTATAGCACACATCATATTAAGGTCAGTTGCAGTCTTTGCAAGATTATTGAGCAGAATTAGATTATGCCAGACTTGGAATCTGATTAGTCGTCGATGGGAATGGTGACCAAAGATGTTAATTTACAATATTTGAATGAAAACACAAAAGTAGCTGAATTCCCAATGGTTGCAGGGCTGTTGGAACAGAATCGTTTCAAACAATCTTTGTTCCCCAGTAAAGCATGTAGTAACTGTGAGTGTGTGTGAGTGTGAGTGAGTGTGTGTGTGAGTGTGAGTGTGACATAATTTAAGATTGCAATGTTATGGTTGTGAAGGGAATGCAATTTACAAGAGCAGGTCAGAGGCTGGGTATTCTGCGGCGAGTGACTCACCTCCTGACTCCCCAAAGCCTTTCCACCATCTACAAGGCACAAGTCAGGAGTGTGATGGAATACTCTCCACTTGCCTGGATGAGTGCAGCTCCAACAACACTCAAGAAGCTCGACACCATCCAGGACAAAGCAGCCCGCTTGATTGGCACCCCATCCACCACCCTAAACATTCACTCCCTTCACCACCGGCGCACCGTGGCTGCAGTGTGGACCATCCACAGGATGCACTGCAGCAACTCGCCAAGGCTTCTTCGACAGCACCTCCCAAACCCGCGACCTCTCCCACCTAGAAGGACAAGAGCAGCAGGTACATGGGAACAACACCACCTGCACGTTCCCCTCCAAGTCACACACCATCCCGACTTGGAAATATATCGGCCGTTCCTTCATCGTCGCTGGGTCAAAATCCTGGAACTCCCTTCCTAACAGCACTGTGGGAGAACCTTCACCACACGGACTGCAGCGGTTCAAGAAGGCGGCTCACCACCACCTTCTCAAGGGGCAATTAGGGATGGGCAATAAATGCCGGCCTCGCCAGCGATGCCCACATCCCATGAACGAGTGACCAAAGACATATCAAACGGAGTTTGCTGTTTGTCGTAAAACCTAATTCAGGGACGACTATCCATTGGAGACAATCCCTTGTCTGACGTTGGCGTCGCGTTAATTCCTCGGCGTTCAAATGTCCGACTGTTTGGAATTGATATTTTGGATTTTCTCGTTTCAGATCCCCCGCCTCAGCCCGCGGTCTCTAAGAGTCCTGAATATCCAGTGTATGTGACAGGAGAGACCGTCACCATTACCTGTACAGTCCCACCTGGTTACTCAGAGGGCCGATTCCAGTTGCTAAAGGACTCGACCTCTGTCCTGGACAGCACCAGAAGCCAACGATCCCTCACACATCCCATTAGAAACGTCAAGGCCGGCAGTGAAGGGAACTACACCTGTTTATACCAGACACAGGTGTCAGGTCGATGGGTACGGTCGTCACCGAGTCGTCCCATTGAAATAATCCTCACAAGTGAGTCAGACTTACTGCATTCCTCAAACTCACTCAGACGTTTGGTGCTCCCATTCCTTAACTTGTGAGAAGTGTTTGTCCCATTGAGTTATTTCAAACGTTTGTAAGAATACTGATAATAATAGTCGTTTAATGATCATATTAATCTTCGAAATGTCAAGACCAGCAGTGAAGGGGACGACAAGTGTTGACACCAGACACAGGTCTGAGCTCGATCGTCTCCGAGTCGTCCCATTGGACCAATTCTCACTGAGACTCACTGCAGTTCTGTCGTATTCAAACTTTCCAAAAGTAGTTTTTTTTTTAGTCGTTCATGGGATGTGGGCGTCGCTGGCGAGGCCGGCATTTATTGCCCATCCCTGATTGCCCCTTGAGAAGGTGGTGGTGAGCCGCTGCCTTGAACCGCGGCAGTCCGTGTGGTGAAGGTTCTCCCACAGTGCTGTTAGGAAGGGAGTTCCAGGATTTTGACCCAGCGACGATGAAGGAACGGCCGATATATTTCCAAGTCGGGATGGTGTGTGACTTGGAGGGGAACGTGCAGGTGGTGTTGTTCCCATGTGCCTGCTGCCCTTGTCCTTCTAGGTGGGAGAGGTCACGGGTTTGGGAGGTGCTGTCGAAGAAGCCTTGGCGAGTTGCTGCAGTGCATCCTGTGGATGGTCCACACTGCAGCCACGGTGCGCCGGTGGTGAAGGGAGTGAATGTTTAGGGTGGTGGATGGGGTGCCAATCAAGCGGGCTGCTTTGCCCTGGATGGTGTCGAGCTTCTTGAGTGTTGTTGGAGCTGCACTCATCCAGGCAAGTGGAGAGTATTCCATCACACTCCTGACTTGTGCCTTGTGGATGGTGGAAAGGCTTTAGGGAGTCAGGAGGTGAGTCACTCGCCACAGAATACCCAGCCTCTGACCTGCTCTTGTAGCCACAGTATTTATATGGCTGGTCCAGTTTAGTTTCTGGTCAATGGTGACCCCCCAGGATGTTGATGGTGGGGGATTCGGCGATGGTAATGCCCGTGAATGTCAAGTGGAGGTGGTTAGACTCTCTCTTGTTGGAGATGGTCATTGCCTGGCACTTGTCTGGTGCGAATGTTACTTGCCACTTATCAGCCCAAGCCTGGATGTTGTCCAGGTCTTGCTGCATGCAGGCTCGGACTGCTTCATTATCTGAGGGGTTGCGAATGGAACTGAACACTGTGCAGTCATCAGCGAACATCCCCATTTCTGACCTTATGGTGGAGAGATGGTCATTGATGAAGCAGCTGAAGATGGTTGGGCCTAGGACACTGCCCTGAGGAACTCCTGCAGCAATGTCTCTCCTCATACGTCAGTCCTGCCATCCCAGGAATCAGTCTGGTGAACCTTCGTTGCACTCCCTCCATGGCAAGGACATCCTTCCTCAGATAAGGAGACCAAAACTGCACACAATACTCCAGATGTGATCTCTGTTTGCAAACTTGGAAATGTTTCATTCAGTTCCCTCATCCAAATCATTGATATATATTGTGAATAGCTGGGGCCCAAGCACTGATCCCTGCGGTACCCCACTAGTCACTGCCTGCCACCCGGAAAAAGACCCGTTTATTCCTACTCTCAGTTTCCTGTCTGTCAACCAATTCTCAATCCATGCCAGTATATTCCCCCCAATCCCATGTGCTTTAATTTTGCACACTAACCTCTTGTGTGGGACCTTATCAAAAGCCTTCTTAAAATCCAAGTACACCACATCCACTGGTTCTCCCCTATCTATTCTACCAGTTACATCCTCAAAAAACTCCAGTTGATTTGTTAAGGATGATTTCCCTTTCATAAACCCATGCTGACTTTGTCCAATCCCGTTAATGCCCTCCATGTGTTCTGCTATCACATCATTTATAATAGACTCGAGCATTTTCCCCACGACTGATGTCAGGCTCACTGGTCTGTAATTCCCTGTTTTTTCTCTCCCTCCTTTTATAAATTGTGGGACCAAAGACATATCAAACAGAGTTTGCTGTTTGTCGTAAAACCTAATTCAGGGACGACTATCGATTGGAGACAATCCCTTGTCTGACGTTGGCGTCGAGTTAATTCCTCGGCGTTCAAATGTCCGACTGTTTGGAATTGATATTTTGGATTTTCTCGTTTCAGATCCCCCGCCTCAGCCCACGGTCTCTAAGAGTCCTGAATATCCAGTGTATGTGACAGGAGAGACCGTCACCATTACCTGTACAGTCCCACCTGGTTACTCAGAGGGCCGATTCCAGTTGCTAAAGGACTCGACCTCTGTCCTGGACAGCACCAGAAGCCAACGATCCCTCGCACATCCCATTAGAAACGTCAAGGCCGGCAGTGAAGGGAACTACACCTGTTTATACCAGACACAGGTGTCAGGTCGATGGGTCTGGTCGTCTCCGAGTCGTCCCATTGAAATAATCCTCACAAGTGAGTCAGACTGAGTTCAGTCTTATTTACAATTTCTAAGATGGTTCTTGCGATCGTTCAATTATTGTGTGACTTATTTTATCATATCAAGTTACTCTGAACGATTTCAAGTTAATAGTGGTGATGATATTAATATTAATATATGCTGATAATATTTATGTACTTTGCATTTTTATTAATAGCAATAGTGATAGCAGTACTGCAAAGTTATAGCACACATCATATTAAGGTCAGTTGCAGTCTTTGCAAGATTATTGAGCAGAATTAGATTATGCCAGACTTGGAATCTGATTAGTCGTCGATGGGAATGGTGACCAACGATGTTAATTTACAATATTTGAATGAAAACACAAAAGTAGCTGAATTCCCAATGGTTGCAGGGCTGCAGGAACAGAATCGTTTCAAACAATCTTTGTTCCCCAGTAAAGCATATAGCAACTGTGAGTGTGTGTGAGTGTGAGTGAGTGTGTGTGTGAGTGTGAGTGTGACAGAATTTAAGATTGCAATGTTATGGTTGTGAAGGGAATGCAATTTACAAGAGCAGGTCAGAGGCTGGGTATTCTGTGGCGAGTGACTCACCTCCTGACTCCCCAAAGCCTTTCCACCATCTCCAAGGCACAATTCAGGAGTGTGATGGAATACTCTCCACTTGCCTGGATGAGTGCAGCTCCAACAACACTCGAAAAGCTCGACACCATCCAGGACAAAGCAGCCCGCTTGATTGGCACCCCATCCACCACCCTAAACTTTCACTCCCTTCACCACCGGCGCACCGTGGCTGCAGTGTGCACCATCCACAGGATGCACTGCAGCAACTCGCCAAGGCTTCTTCGACAGCACCTCCCAAACCCGCGACCTCTCCCACCTAGAAGGACAAGGGCAGCAGGCACATGGGGACAACACCACCTGCACGTTCCCCTCCAAGTCACACACCATCCCGACTTGGAAATATATCGGCCGTTCCTTCATCGTCGCTGGGTCAAAATCCTGGAACTCCCTTCCTAACAGCACTGTGGGAGAACCTTCACCACACGGACTGCAGCGGTTCAAGAAGGCGGCTCACCACCACCTTCTCAAGGGCAATTAGGGATGGGCAATAAATGCCGGCCTCGCCAGCGACGCCCACATCCCATGAACGAGTGACCAAAGACATATCAAACGGAGTTTGCTGTTTGTCGTAAAACCTAATTCAGGGACGACTATCGATTGGAGACAATCCCTTGTCTGACGTTGGCGTCGAGTTAATTCCTCGGCGTTCAAATGTCCGACTGTTTGGAATTGATATTTTGGATTTTCTCGTTTCAGATCCCCCGCCTCAGCCCGCGGTCTCTAAGAGTCCTGAATATCCAGTGTATGTGACAGGAGAGACCGTCACCATTACCTGTACAGTCCCACCTGGTTACTCAGAGGGCCGATTCCAGTTGCTGAAGGACTTGACCTCTGTCCTGGACAGCACCAGAAGCCAACGATCCCTCGCACATCCCATTAGAAACGTCAAGGCCGGCAGTGAAGGGAACTACACCTGTTTATACCAGACACAGGTGTCAGGTCGATGGGTACGGTCGTCACCGAGTCGTCCCATTGAAATAATCCTCACAAGTGAGTCAGACTTACTGCATTCCTCAAACTCACTCAGACGTTTGGTGCTCCCATTCCTTAACATGTGAGAAGTGTTTGTCCCATTGAGTTATTTCAAACGTTTGCAAGAATACTGATAATAATAGTAGTTTAATGATCATATTAATCTTCGAAATGTCAAGACCAGCAGTGAAGGGGACGACAAGTGTTGACACCAGACACAGGTCTGAGCTCGATCGTCTCCGAGTCGTCCCATTGGACCAATTCTCACTGAGACTCACTGCAGTTCTGTCGTATTCAAACTTTCCAAAAATAGTTTTTTTTTACTCGTTCATGGGATGTGGGCGTCGCTGGCGAGGCCGGCATTTATTGCCCATCCCTAATTGCCCCTTGAGAAGGTGGTGGTGAGCCGCCTTCTTGAACCGCTGCAGTCCGTGTGGTGAAGGTTCTCCCACAGTGCTGTTAGGAAGGGAGTTCCAGGATTTTGACCCAGCGACGATGAAGGAACGGCCGATATATTTCCAAGTCGGGATGGTGTGTGACTCGGAGGGGAACGTGCGGGTGGTGTTGTTCCCATGTGCCTGCTGCTCTTGTCCTTCTAGGTGGGAGAGGTCGCGGGTTTGGGAGGTGCTGTCGAAGAAGCCTTGGCGAGTTGCTGCAGTGCATCCTGTGGATGGTCCACACTGCAGCCACGGTGCGCCGGTGGTGAAGGGAGTGAATGTTTAGGGTGGTGGATGGGGTGCCAATCAAGCGGGCTGCTTTGCCCTGGATGGTGTCGAGCTTCTTGAGTGTTGTTGGAGCTGCACTCATCCAGGCAAGTGGAGAGTATTCCTTCACCCTCCTGACTTGTGCCTTGTGGATGGTGGAAAGGCTTTGGGGAGTCAGGAGGTGAGTCACTCGCCGCAGAATACCCAGCCTCTGACCTGCTCTTGTAGCCACAGTATTTATGTGGCTGGTCCAGTTCAGTTTCTGGTCAATGATGACCCCCAGGATGTTGATGGTGGGGGATTCGGCGATGGTAATGCCGTTGAATGTCAAGGGCAGGTGGTTAGACTCTCTCTTGTTGGAGATGGTCATTGCCTGGCACTTATCTGGCGCGAATGTTACTTGCCACTTATCAGCCCAAGCCTGGATGTTGTCCAGGTCTTGCTGCATGCAGGCTCGGACTGCTTCATTATCTGAGGGGTTGCGAACGGAACTGAACACTGTGCAATCATCAGCGAACATCCCCATTTCTGACCTTATGGTGGAGAGATGGTCATTGATGAAGCAGCTGAAGATGGTTGGGCCTAGGACACTGCCCTGAGGAACTCCTGCAGCGATGTCTCTCCTCATACGTCAGTCCTGCCATCCAGGAATCAGTCTGGTGAACCTTCGTTGTACTCCCTCCATGGCAAGGACATCCTTCCTCAGATAAGGAGACCAAAACTGCACACAATACTCCAGATGTGATCTCTGTTTGCAAACTTGGAAATGTTTCATTCAGTTCCCTCATCCAAATCATTGATATATATTGTGAATAGCTGGGGCCCAAGCACTGATCCCTGCGGTACCCCACTAGTCACTGCCTGCCACCCGGAAAAAGACCTGTTTATTCCTACTCCCTGTTTCCTGTCTGTTAACCAATTCTCAATCCATGCCACGATATTCCCCCCAATCCCATGTGCTTTAATTTTGCATATTAACCTCTTGTGTGGGACCTTATCAAAAGCCTTCTGAAAATCCAAGTACACCACATCCACTGGTTCTCCCCTATCTATTCTACCAGTTAGCTCCTCAAAAAACTCCAGTAGATTTGTTAAAGATGATTTCCCTTTCATAAACCCATGCTGACTTTGTCCAATCCTGTTAATCCCAATTCTGTTATCGCATCTTTTATAATAGACTCGAGCATTTTCCCCACGACTGATGTCAGGCGAACTGGTCTGTAATTCCCTGTTTTTTCTCTCCCTCCTTTTATAAATTGTGGGACCAAAGACATATCAAACAGAGTTTGCTGTTTGTCGTAAAACCTAATTCAGGGACGATTATCGATTGGAGACAATCCCTTGTCTGACGTTGGCGTCGAGTTAATTGCTTGGCGTTCCAATGTCTGATTGTTGGAATTGATATTTTGGATTTTCTCGTTTCAGATCCCCCGCCTCAGCCCACGGTCTCTAAGAGTCCTGAATATCCAGTGTATGTGACAGGAGAGACCGTCACCATTACCTGTACAGTCCCACCTGGTTACTCAGAGGGCCGATTCCAGTTGCTGAAGGACTCGACCTCTGTCCTGGACAGCACCAGAAGCCAACGATCCCTCACACATCCCATTAGAAACGTCAAGGCCGGCAGTGAAGGGAACTACACCTGTTTATACCAGACACAGGTGTCAGGTCGATGGGTCTGGTCGTCTCCGAGTCGTCCCATTGAAATAATCCTCACAAGTGAGTCAGACTTACTGCATTCCTCAAACTCACTCAGACGTTTGGTGCTCCCATTCCTTAACTTGTGAGAAGTGTTTGTCCCATTGAGTTATTTCAAACGTTTGCAAGAATACTGATAATAATAGTAGTTTAATGATCATATTAATCTTCGAAATGTCAAGACCAGCAGTGAAGGGGACGACAAGTGTTGACACCAGACACAGGTCTGAGCTCGATCGTCTCCGAGTCGTCCCATTGGACCAATTCTCACTGAGACTCACTGCAGTTCTGTCGTATTCAAACTTTCCAAAAGTAGTTTTTTTTTTAGTCGTTCATGGGATGTGGGCGTCGCTGGCGAGGCCGGCATTTATTGCCCATCCCTGATTGCCCCTTGAGAAGGTGGTGGTGAGCCGCTGCCTTGAACCGCTGCAGTCCGTGTGGTGAAGGTTCTCCCACAGTGCTGTTCGGAAGGGAGTTCCAGGATTTTGACCCAGCGACGACGAAGGAACGGCCGATATATTTCCAAGTGGGGATGGTGTGTGACTTGGAGGCGAACGTGCAGGTGGTGTTGTTCCCATGTGCCTGCTGCCCTTGTCCTTCTAGGTGGGAGAGGTCGCGGGTTTGGGAGGTGCTGTCGAAGAAGCCTTGGCGAGTTGCTGCAGTGCATCCTGTGGATGGTACACACTGCAGCCACGGTGCGCCGGTGGTGAAGGGAGTGAATGTTTAGGGTGGTGGATGGGGTGCCAATCAAGCGGGCTGCTTTGTCCTGGATGGTGTCGAGCTTCTTGAGTGTTGTTGGAGCTGCACTCATCCAGGCAAGTGGAGAGTATTCCATCACACTCCTGACTTGTGCCTTGTAGATGG
This sequence comes from Heptranchias perlo, assembly GCF_035084215.1. Taxonomy (NCBI): domain Eukaryota; kingdom Metazoa; phylum Chordata; class Chondrichthyes; order Hexanchiformes; family Hexanchidae; genus Heptranchias; species Heptranchias perlo. Next base: position 392,735 of record NW_027138678.1, read on the forward strand.
TGGAAAGGCTTTGGGGAGTCAGGAGGTGAGTCACTCACCGCAGAATACCCAGCCTCTGATCTGCTCTTGTAGCCACCGTATTTATATGGCTGGTCCAGTTGAGTTTCTGGTCAATGGTGACCCGCTCAGGATGTTGATGGTGGGGGATTCGGCGATGGTAATGCCCGTGAATGTCAAGTGGAGGTGGTTAGACTCTCTCTTGTTGGAGATGGTCATTGCCTGGCACTTGTCTGGCGCGAATGTTACTTGCCACTTATCAGCCCAAGCCTGGATGTTGTCCAGGTCTTGCTGCATGCAGGCTCGGACTGCTTCATTATCTGAGGGGTTGCGAATGGAACTGAACACTGTGCAATCATCAGCGAACATCCCCATTTCTGACCTTATGATGGAGGGATGGACATTGATGAAGCAGCTGAAGATGGTTGGGCCTAGGACACTGCCCTGAGGAACTCCTGCAGCAATGTCTCTCCTCATACGTCAGTCCTGCCATCCCAGGAATCAGTCTGGTAAACCTTCGTAGCACTCCCTCCATGGCAAGGACATCCTTCCTCAGATAAGGAGACCAAAACTGCACACAATACTCCAGATGTGATCTCTGTTTGCAAACTTGGAAATGTTGCATTCAGTTCCCTCATCCAAATCATTGATATATATTGTGAATAGCTGGGGCCCAAGCACTGATCCCTGCGGTACCCCACTAGTCACTGCCTGCCACCCGGAAAAAGACCCATTTATTCCTTCTCTCTGTTTCCTGTCTGTCAACCAATTCTCAATCCATGCCAGTATATTCCCCCCAATCCCATGTGCTTTAATTTTGCACACTAACCTCTTGTGTGGGACCTTTTCAAAAGCCTTCTGAAAATCCAAATACACCACATCCACTGGTTCTCCCCTATCTATTCTACCAGTTAGCTCCTCAAAAAACTCCAGTAGATTTGTTAAGGATGATTTCCCTTTCATAAACCCATGCTGACTTTGTCCAATCCTGTTAATCCCAATTCTGTTATCTCATCTTTTATAATAGACTCGAGCATTTTCCCCATGACTGATGTCAGGCTAACTGGTCTGTAATTCCCTGTTTTTTCTCTCCCTCCTTTTATAAATTGTGGGACCAAAGACATATCAAACAGAGTTTGCTGTTTGTCGTAAAACCTAATTCAGGGACGACTATCGATTGGAGACAATCCCTTGTCTGACGTTGGCGTCGAGTTAATTCCTCGGCGTTCAAATGTACGACTGTTTGGAATTGATATTTTGGATTTTCTCGTTTCAGATCCCCCGCCTCAGCCCACGGTCTCTAAGAGTCCTGAATATCCAGTGTATGTGACAGGAGAGACCGTCACCATTACCTGTACAGTCCCACCTGGTTACTCAGAGGGCCGATTCCAGTTGCTAAAGGACTCGACCTCTGTCCTGGACAGCACCAGAAGCCAACGATCCCTCACACATCCCATTAGAAACGTCAAGGCCGGCAGTGAAGGGAACTACACCTGTTTATACCAGACACAGGTGTCAGGTCGATGGGTCCGGTCGTCACCGAGTCGTCCCATTGAAATAATCCTCACAAGTGAGTCAGACTTACTGCATTCCTCAAACTCACTCAGACGTTTGGTGCTCCCATTCCTTAACATGTGAGAAGTGTTTGTTCCATTGAGTTATTTCAAACGTTTGCAAGAATACTGATAATAATAGTCGTTTAATGATGATATTAATCTTCGAAATGTCAAGACCAGCAGTGAAGGGGACGACAAGTGTTGACACCAGACACAGGTCTGAGCTCGATCGTCTCCGAGTCGTCCCATTGGACCAATTCTCACTGAGACTCACTGCAGTTCTGTCGTATTCAAACTTTCCAAAAGTAGTTTTTTTTTTAGTCGTTCATGGGATGTGGGCGTCGCTGGCGAGGCCGGCATTTATTGCCCGCCCCTAATTGCCCCTTGAGAAGGTGGTGGTGAGCCGCCGCCTTGAACCGCTGCAGTCCGTGTGGTGAAGGTTCTCCCACAGTGCTGTTAGGAAGGGAGTTCCAGGATTTTGACCCAGCGACGATGAAGGAACGGCCGATATATTTCCAAGTCGGGATGGTGTGTGACTTGGAGGGGAACGTGCAGGTGGTGTTGTTCCCATGTGCCTGCTGCCCTTGTCCTTCTAGGTGGGAGAGGTCGCGGGTTTGGGAGGTGCTGTCGAAGAAGCTTTGGCGAGTTGTTGCAGTGCATTCCTGTGGATGGTCCACACTGCAGCCACGGTGCGCCGGTGGTGAAGGGAGTGAATGTTTAGGGTGGTGGATGGGGTGCCAATCAAGCGGGCTGCTTTGCCCTGGATGGTGTCGAGCTTCTTGAGTGTTGTTGGAGCTGCACTCATCCAGGCAAGTGGAGAGTATTCCATCACCCTCCTGACTTGTGCCTTGTACATGGTGGAAAGGCTTTGGGGAGTCAGGAGGTGAGTCACTTGCCACAGAATACCCAGCCTCTGACCTGCTCTTGTGGCCACCGTATTTATATGGCTGGTCCAGTTATGTTTTTGGTCAATGGTGACCCCCAGGATGTTGATGGTGGGGGATTCGGCGATGGTAATGCCCGTGAATGTCAAGTGGAGGTGGTTAGACTCTCTCTTGTTGGAGATGGTCATTGCCTGGCACTTGTCTGGCGCGAATGTTACTTGCCACTTATCAGCCCAAGCCTGGATGTTGTCCAGGTCTTGCTGCATGCAGGCTCGGACTGCTTCATTATCTGAGGGGTTGCGAACGGAACTGAACACTGTGCAATCATCAGCGAACATCCCCATTTCTGACCTTATGGTGGAGAGATGGTCATTGATGAAGCAGCTGAAGATGGTTGGGCCTCGGGTACTGCCCTGAGGACCTCCTGCAGCGATGTCTCTCCTCATACGTCAGTCCTGCCATCCCAGGAATCAGTCTGGTGAACCTTCGTTGCACTCCCTCCATGGCAAGGACATCCTTCCTCAGATAAGGAGACCAAAACTGCACACAATACTCCAGATGTGATCTCTGTTTGCAAACTTGGAAATGTTTCATTCAGTTCCCTCATCCAAATCATTGATATATATTGTGAATAGCTGGGGCCCAAGCACTGATCCCTGCGGTACCCCACTAGTCACTGCCTGCCACCCGGAAAAAGACCCGTTTATTCCTACTCTCAGTTTCCTGTCTGTCAACCAATTCTCAATCCATGCCAGTATATTCCCCCCAATCCCATGTGCTTTAATTTTGCACACTAACCTCTTGTGTGGGACCTTATCAAAAGCCTTCTTAAAATCCAAGTACACCACATCCACTGGTTCTCCCCTATCTATTCTACCAGTTAGCTCCTCAAAAAACTCCAGTTGATTTGTTAAGGATGATTTCCCTTTCATAAACCCATGCTGACTTTGTCCAATCCCGTTAATCCCAATTCTGTTATCACATCTTTTATAATAGACTCGACATTTTCCCCACGACTGATGTCAGGCTAACTGGTCTGTCATTCCCTGTTTTTTCTCTCCCTCCTTTTATAAATTGTGGGACCAAAGACATATCAAACAGAGTTTGCTGTTTGTCGTAAAACCTAATTCAGGGACGATTATCGATTGGAGACAATCCCTTGTCTGACGTTGGCGTCGAGTTAATTCCTCGGCGTTCAAATGTCCGACTGTTTGGAATTGATATTTTGGATTTTCTCGTTTCAGATCCCCCGCCTCAGCCCGCGGTCTCTAAGAGTCCTGAATATCCAGTGTATGTGACAGGAGAGACCGTCACCATTACCTGTACAGTCCCACCTGGTTACTCAGAGGGCCGATTCCAGTTGCTGAAGGACTCGACCTCTGTCCTGGACAGCACCAGAAGCCAACGATCCCTCGCACATCCCATTAGAAACGTCAAGGCCGGCAGTGAAGGGAACTACACCTGTTTATACCAGACACAGGTGTCAGGTCGATGGGTACGGTCGTCACCGAGTCGTCCCATTGAAATAATCCTCACAAGTGAGTCAGACTGAGTTCAGTCTTATTTACAATTTCTAAGATGGTTCTTGCGATCGTTCAATTATTGTGTGACTTATTTTATCATATCAAGTTACTCTGAACGATTTCAAGTTAATAGTGGTGATGATATTAATATTAATATATGCTGATAATATTTATATACTTTGTATTTTTATTAATAGCAATAGTGATAGCAGTACTGCAATCTTATAGCACACATCATATTAAGGTCAGTTGCAGTCTTTGCAAGATTATTGAGCAGAATTAGATTAAGCCAGACTTGGAATCTGATTAGTCGTCGATGGGAATGGTGACCAAAGATGTTAATTTACAATATTTGAATGAAAACACAAAAGTAGCTGAATTCCCAATGGTTGCAGGGCTGCAGGAACAGAATCGTTTCAAACAATCTTTGTTCCCCAGTAAAGCATATCGTAACTGTGAGTGTGTGTGAGTGTGAGTGAGTGTGTGTGTGAGTGTGAGTGTGACATAATTTAAGATTGCAATGTTATGGTTGTGAAGGGAATCCAACAAGAGAGAGTCTAACCACCTCCCCTTGACATTCAATGGCATTACCATCGCCGAATCCCCCACCATCAACATCCTGGGGGTCACCATTGACCAGAAACTTAACTGGACCAGCCATATAAATACTGTGGCTACAAGAGCAGGTCAGAGGCTGGGTATTCTGCGGCGAGTGACTCACCTCCTGACTCCCCAAAGCCTTTCCACCATCTACAAGGCACAAGTCAGGAGTGTGATGGAATACTCTCCACTTGCCTGGATGAGTGCAGCTCCAACAACACTCGAGAAGCTCGACACCATCCAGGACAAAGCAGCCCGATGAAGGAACGGCCGATATATTTCCAAGTGGGGATGGCGTGTGACTTGGAGGGGAACGTGCAGGTGGTGTTGTCCCCATGTGCCTGCTGCCCTTGTCCTTCTAGGTGGGAGAGGTCGCGGGTTTGGGAGGTGCTGTCGAAGAAGCCTTGGCGAGTTGCTGCAGTGCATCCTGTGGATGGTCCACACTGCAGCCACTGTGCGCCGGTGGTGAAGGGAGTGAATGTTTAGGGTGGTGGATGGCGTGCCAATCAAGCGGCCTGCTTTGCCCTGGATGGTGTCGAGCTTCTTGAGTGTTGCTGGAGCTGCACTCATCCAGGCAAGTGGAGAGTATTCCATCACACTCCTGACTTGTGCCTTGTAGATGGTGGAAAGGCTTTGGGGAGTCAGGAGGTGAGTCACTCGCCGCAGAATACCCAGCCTCTGACCTGCTCTTGTAGCCACAGTATTTATATGGCTGGTCCAGTTAAGTTTCTGGTCAACGGTGACCCCCAGGATGTTGATGGTGGGGGATTTGGCGATGGTAATGCCGTTGAATGTCAAGGGGAGGTGATTAGACATATAGATATAAAAAGTTTAATCACAAATCCTTGAGCAGGATAACGATTATATCCACTTTTATATATCATTAAACTCTTGCATATGGCTTTTCTGCTGTACAAATCTTGCTTTCGTTATTCTGAGTGCTGCTTTTGATGCCAAAATTTAACATTGAAATTGCCCATGTAAACAATTTCAACGACAGAATCCCATGGAAAATAGTATTGGTATTTAAAATATGATTACTAATTACAAGCTATTACTAATCGGAGGTATTATATTTATAATGAGAAATTGATTGGACGATGACAATATTTTGCTGTCACAGTGGACGAATCATACAAATTTATAAGAGTTTTGAGAGACATATTATTTATAATTTTTTCTCAAAATTGAAATTTCAAAGGTTTGAACAATATTATTAAGAAAATCATATTTCACAATAATGTCTGCATATTCGCCCAGCAGATTGTGTTTTAATAATCTTTGTTTAACTCATCGGCCCTCGGCCCTCTCGGATACCGAGACGGGTTCATGAAACACCTGCCCTGATTCCCAACGCAGCCCAAATTCCGCCACTGCTCTTCCAGCGGTCACCTGGGCAGAATTCACCCCGGTGTTGTGGTCACCACCTCCAGCAATGGTCCAGGCGCTCCCTCGCACGTTCTGCTACTGCAAGGCAGCTTCACAGTACTCCAAAATACTGACGCCCCATCGTAATAATTCAAGGCGTCTAGCCTCCTTCGCAAACTCCCAGGCCCCAGGGCCCACTCCAGCGATGGTAAGTTGGCGTTCCTGGCAGCTCCTTAAAGCTCCCGATTCAATGTGGACCGTGCCACGGGAGATATATCGCTGATTATACACCGTTCTTACTCCAGTAATGGACATCGGCCGGCATGTCACATTCGCGCCAGGCAATGACCATCTCCAACAAGAGAGAGTCTAACCACCTCCCCTTGACATTCAATGGCATTACCATCGCCGAATCCCCCACCATCAACATCCTGGGGGTCACCATTGACCAGAAACTTAACTGGACCAGCCATATAAATACTGTGGCTACGAGAGCAGGTCAGAGGCTGGGTATTCTGTGGCGAGTGACTCACCTCCTGACTCCCCAAAGCCTTTCCACCATCTACAAGGCACAAGTCAGGAGTGTGATGGAATACTCTCCACTTGCCTGGATGAGTGCAGCTCCAACAACACTCGAGAAGCTCGACACCATCCAGGGCAAAGCAGCCCCCTTGATTGGCACCCCATCCACCACCCTAAACATTCACTCCCTTCACCACCGGCACACTGTGGCTGCAGTGTGTACCATCCACAGGATGCACTGCAGCAACTCACCAAGGCTTCTTCGACAGCACCTCCCAAACCCGCGACCTCTCCCACCTAGAAGGACAAGGGCAGCAGGCGCATGGGAACAACACCACCAGCACATTCCCCTCCAAGTCACACACCATCCCCACTTGGAAATATATCGGCCGTTCCTTCATCGTCGCTGGGTCAAAATCCTGGAACTCCCTTCCTAACGGCACTGTGGGAGAACCTTCACCACACGGACTGCAGCGGTTCAAGAAGGCGGCTCACCACCACCTTCTCAAGGGGCAATTAGGGATGGGCAATAAATGCCGGCCTTACCAGCGACGCTCACATCCCGTGAACGAATAAAAAAAAAAAATGTTGTCGAATCACACTGCCATAAATTTACAATTGGCATCCAGATTGTCATTGCATCGAATTCAGTGGTTGAAATTTTGGAATTTGTTTGTGGCGTTTTTGAAGGATCATCCTCTGCCACACGAATGTTATATCTGTTCGTTTCAGCCGCCCCTATGCCCCCTTTCAACTCTCTCAAGCCTGGTGCCCCAGCATATGTCTGAGGACAATCAGTTCCTCTTGCCAGTATTGATCTTGCCAAGGCTTTGGTCTTCGGTTTAAGAAACGGGCAATCATTAGGGATTAACACACCAATCGCTCTGTTATTCCAGAAGGATTTTAATATAATCCTGTGCGAATTTCAACCGTTCGAACATCGGAACAGGAGTAGGCCATTCATCCCCTCGTCCCTGCTCCGCCATTTGATAAGATCATGGCTGATCTGTGATCTAACTCCATATACCTGCCTTTGGCCCATATCCCTTAATACCCTTTGGTTGCCAAAAAGCTATCTATCTCAGATTTAAATTTAGCAATTGAGCTAGTATCAATTGCCGTTTGCGGAAGAGAGTTCCAAACTTCTACCACCCTTTGTGTGTAGAAATGTTTTCTAATCTCGCTCCTGAAAGGTCTGGCTCTAATTTTTAGACTGTGCCCCCGACTCCTAGAATCCCCAACCAGCGGAAATAGTTTCTCTCTATCCACCCTATCTGTTCCCCTTAATATCTTATAAACTTCGATCAGATCACCCCTTAACCTTCGAAACTCCAGAGAATACAACCCCAATTTGTGTAATCTCTCCTCGTAACTTAACCCTTGAAGTCCGGGTATCATTCTAGTAAACCTACGCTGCACTCCCTCCAAGGCCAATATGTCCTTCCGAAGGTGCGGTGCCCAGAACTGCTCACAGTACTCCAGGTGCGGTCTAACCAGGGTTTTGTGTCGCTGCAGCATAACTTCTGCCCCCTTGTACTCCAGTCCTCGAGATAGAAAGGCCAGCGTTCCATTAGCCTTCTTGATTATTTTCTGCACCTGTTCATGACACTTCAATGATCGATGTACCTGAACCCCTAAGTCCCTTTGGACATCCACTGTTGGCATCTTAGATGGTTTGGGTTTGCAGAAATCTTGCAATAATAACTACAATAAGCACCTGCCGCACACTTGTATATGATATAAATTGTGTCTGTACTTTTATAGGAGACCAAATTTTGTCAGGAATCGACCATTTTCATTCCTGTTCGTAAGGAATATTTCTTATAACACGGTGGCATCCCAGACTGAGTGCCTACCCTCCATTAATGCAATGTTAATTTTACCAGTCATCTTTCAGAGTCTGAGAGCAACGCCAGTAATAAACTCTATCGTTTCAGACCGCCCTCCTCCTCCTACAATCTCTTTGAGTCCCAGTTACCCGGTGTATCTGGTCGGGGAAGAGGTCACCATCATTTGCGATGCGCCGAACGGTTATTTTACCGGCCGTCTTCAATGGCTGCTCAGGTGGTCGGTCGACGAGACAACGCAGGAGACAGACAAGAAGCAGCAAACGACCACTGATTCCTTCAGGAATATCAAGAACGAAAGTGAGGGAAATTACACCTGCCTTTACGAGGGACTGATCTCAGGACGATGGATTGCCTCCATTCCCAGTGATGCTGTGACTGTCCAAAGTGAGTCAGATATTCCAGTGTTCCTTTGTTACTCCGGGTTTCGATATCAGCGATATTTCCAGATGGAAGATGGTAGAGTTTCCCCCTGGGCCTCAGCGCAGAACAGTCTGACCGTCTGCCCGTCCTGTACCCTATCTTCTATTCAGCTCCAATAAACTTGGGTGGAACAGGCGGCCAAGGCACGAACGCTGGACGGATTTCGACCAGCAAACGTTCGCTGTGTTACTGTTTGAGGGGACGATTCGTCTCGGGTTGGTCGCGCAAAACGGGTTAAACTGAGCCAGGTCGACACGCTAAGAAAGAAAGCACATACAATCGTGAAAAATAAGTAACGTAACATAGACGTTGCAAGGCGCAACTTGGGTACGGCAGCATGGTGGTTATGTTACTGGGCTAGTAATCCGGAGGCCTGGACTAATATTCCAAGGGTCATGAGTTCAAATCCCGTCACGGTGGATGGGGAATTTAAATTCAATTAATTAAATAAAATTTGGAATTAAAAAAAAAACTAGTATCAGTAATGGTGGCCATGAAACTACTGGATTGTCGTAAAATCCCATCTGGTTCGCTCATGTCCTTTATGGGAAGGAAACCTGCCGTCCTTACCCCGGTCTGGCCTATATGTGACTCCAAACCCACAGCAATGTGGTTGATTCTTGATCGCCCCTCTGAAATGCCCTTGGAAACCACTCAGTCAAGAATGGCGGCTCACCACCACCTTCTCAAGGGGCAATTAGAGATGGGCAATAAATGTTGGTCCTCGCCAGCGATGCCCACCTCCCATGAACGAATAAAAAAAACACATCGATATCAGTGCATCATGAAGGATGGTGTCTTTGATCGTATTGGATGATACCTGAACTTCAGGGAGCGGAATGAGGGAATGGCTGCCTGTCGTACATCCCACCTTGTCGGAAAGGAAAATGGGAGGGGCATGGCATCAGGACTGATCCGAAATTGCCCCTTTGGAAGTTGAAATTTCAGTATATCTGCGTAACCATGGCCCACGCTAAATTTCAGTGAAGGTGCAACATGGATTTTGATTGCCCCAATGGTCTCCATTGAATTTAATTGAGAGGGAACCCCAGCGTTGTGGGGAGCAGGCGGCCAATTCATTATCATCTTGTTTTACGCCATCGCTCAAAGTTACACTTAAACTCCAACAGAGTCATGCCTTAGCTAAGATGCCGATATAAAGCCTCACAGAGCCCTTATTTCTGATCTTGTCTTTTAGGACTAAAGGGGACCGCGAGGATTTCTTTGGACCGTCAGTCGGGACTGTACGCGAAAGGAGAGACTGCCACCATCACCTGTTCAGGCAGGGACCAGTTAGACATCGAGAGTGTCATCTTCTATAAGAACAACGCAGCCCTGCGATCCTTCAATGTTGGTCCCCCTCGCCGCTCTGCCTCGCTCACCATCAGCAACGTCTCTGACATAAGCAAAGGACTTTACACCTGCAAGTATGAGACGGTCGCCTTCAGGAGGAGGTTGCTCTCACACCTCAGTAACTCCGTGTTGCTAACTGTGAAAGGTAAACATTTCTCCTTGCGTTCTGCTTTACGAGATCGTAAATTCGCACATCGAGATAGGGGTTTGCGATTTCGTTAGTTGTGCATCAGACAACACATCACGCATCCATCGGAGAAAGGGTTAGACATTGAAACATAGAAACTAGGAGCAGGAGTAGGCCATTCGGCCCTTCGAGCCATTCAATATGATCATGGCTGATCCTTTATCTCAATACCATATTCCCGCTCTCTCTCCCCGTACCCCTTGATGCCTTTTGCGTATAGAAATCTATCCAGCTCCTTCTTGAATATATTCAGTGACTCGGCCTCCACTGCCTTCTGTGGTAGAGAATTCCACAGGTTCCCCACCCTCTGAGTGAAGACATTTCTCCTCATCTCACTCCGAAATGTCCGTATCCTGAGACTGTGACCCCCCTCGTCCTGGACCCCCCCAGCCAGGGGAAACATCCTCCCTGCGTCCAGTCTGTCGAGCCCTGTCAGGATTTTATGAATTGCTATGACATGAGACTGCACACTGCTGATAGTCACCTTAGCCCTTAGTGGAATACGGGTGGTTATATGGCCCACCCGATATCCCATTCAATTAACATCGATTGAACTGAAATCAGAGGCTTCCCACCTGGCGGGTAGCAGCTCTATGGGATGATTCTCCAGTTATTATGAGTGCGACAGCATTAAGCCGACAGAGGTCTGAACTATTCACCTCTGCTCCTAAAACCTTTGCATTGGCACATCTCTGCCGACATAGGAATATAGGAACAGGAGGAGGCCATTCAGCCCCTCGTGCCTGCTCCGCCATTTGATAAGATCATGGGCTGATCTGTGATCTAACTCCATATACCTGCCTTTGGCCCATATCCCTTAATACCTTTGGTTGCCAAAAAGCTATCCATCTCAGATTTAAATTTAGCAATTGAGCTAGTATCAATTGCCGTTTGCGGAAGAGAGGTCCAAACTTCTACCACCCTTTGTGTGTAGAAATGTTTTCTAATCTCGCTCCTGAAAGGTCTGGCTCTAATTTTTAGACTGTGCCCCCTACTCCTAGAATCCCCAACCAGCGGAAATAGTTTCTCTCTATCCACCCTATCTGTTCCCCTTAATATCTTATAAACTTCGATCAGATCGCCCCTTAACCTTCGAAACTCCAGAGAATACAACCCCAATTTGTGTAATCTCTCCTCGTAACTTACCCCTTGAAGTCCGGGTATCATTCTAGTAAACCTACGCTGCACTCCCTCCAAGGCCAATATGTCCTTCCGAAGGTGCGGTGCCCAGAACTGCTCACAGTACTCCAGGTGCGGTCTAACCAGGGTTTTGTATCGCTGCAGCATAACTTCTGCCCCCTTGTACTCCAGTCCTCTGGATATAGAGGCCAGCGTTCCATTAGCCTTATTGATTCGACCTTCAATAATGTTCGAACAGAGCTGACTCTCGTCGGGACTCTTGTGATGTGTCTGTCTCTCTTTATCCGGGGAGAATCACATTCAGAAGTCCAGATACCCTCAATGTGCCATCTCAGAATAAGTTGCTGCTCTGGAAGATACAGTGGTTGGAATAGCGATCGTCATCTCTTGAAACTTTAGTCATATTGGGGTAGACTTTCAACCTGCAACTTGGGCATAGAGCTGGCATGGCGGATCGGCCACCCGTTCTCTGAACCAATGGAGATGGAACTCTGGCCTATTCTATGTCTCAGTGACTATCCGATCGCCAGCCCATTGGTCGATACCCAATCTTTTTTAAAAATTCGTTCATGAGATTTGGGCGTCGCTGGCGAGGCCGGCATTTATTGCCCCATCCCGAACTGCCCCTTGAGAAGGCGGTGGTGAGCCGCCTTCTTGAGCCGCTGCAGTCCGTGTGGTGAAGGTTCTCCCACAGTGCTGTTGGTTCCAGGGTTTTGACCCAGCGACGATGAAGGAACGGCCGATATATTTCCAAGTCGGGCTGGTGTGCGGCTTGGAGGGGAACGTGCAGGTGGTGTTGTCCCCATGTGCCCGCTGCCCTTGTCCTTTTTAGGCGCTATCTGTTAAGAGTTTCAGAATTACGCTGGAATGGAAATGACAAACGCCAAGGTGGAGGGTTAAGAAGGGTTTGAGGTCCCAAAAAACAAGCTGTGCCCGTCTTCAATAGGATCAAATATCAGGCGAGTCCTACAATGGGCGACCAACGTGATATTGGCGGTCCTTCAACTTAACCCCCATGAAATCATCACTCAATTGCAAAAAAAAAACAGTGGCGCTCAGCACAAGTCTTTGTCCTGAAGTGGGGCGAATGCCTCCAGAGTTTGAAATGTCGTCACTGTTTCTCCCTTTTCAGAGAGTCACAAGTCCATTATCTCGATGCTTTCAGCAGACGCTGATTTGGATGGGAACGTCTCCATCACCTGTACGAGCCCGGAGGTCCAGCCCGGCATCACCTTCTTTCTGCACCGAGCTGGCGAGGCCAGGCACTTCGACTCCCGCACGGCTGCAGCCGGGGAGAACTCTGTCACCTTCACCATCATCCAGGTGACTCGCGCTGACGAAGGAGACTACTCCTGCCGCTACGACGTAACAGTGAACGGAACGCTGTTATCATCCGCTCTCAGCGACCTTGTCCGGGTGACTGTCGGCGGTAAGTGTGATTTGCGAAGCGAACTGTGAGCCTCTCCGTCCTTCAAAAACAAAACAAGACACGAAACGAGGATGAGATGTGTTAGGCCCGCCAGTTCAGTGGTGACCAACGCAGTTTCATCCGATGTGCGACTTAACCGAAGTTTTAGATGTTGAAACTCGACTTAGGCGGGATACAAAACGGTCGGAGTCACATCTCCCGCTGGCTATGAGCCCCTTGGATTCCATTGAGGGAAGTCGGAGGATCAAACAAAAGGATAGAACAGGGTACTTTCTAAGTTAAAAACAGTAGATGTCCAAAGGGACTTAGGGGATCAGGTCCATCGATCATTGAAGTGTCCTGAACAGGTGCAGAAAATAATCCCGGGGATGAGGGGGCGGACATATGAGGAGAGGTTGAGTAGATTGGGACTCTACTCATTGGAGTTCAGAAGAATGAGAGGCGATCTTATTGAAACATATAAGATTGCGAAGGGGCTTGATCGGGTGGATGCGGTAAGGATGTTCCCAAGGATGGGTGAAACTAGAACTAGGGGGGCATAATCTTAGAATAAGGGGTTGCTCTTTCAAAACTGAGATGAGGAGAAACTTCTTCACTCAGAGGGTAGTAGGTCTGTGGAATTTGCTGCCCCAGGAAGCTGTGGAAGCTACATCATTAATTAAATTTAAAACAGTTTCCTAGAAGTAAAGGCAATTAGGGGTTATGGGGAGCGGGCAGGAAATTGGACATGAATTTAGATTTGAGGTTAGGATCAGATCAGCCATGATCTTATTGAATGGCGGAGCAGGCTCGAGGGGCCGATTGGCCTACTCCTGCTCCTATTTCTTATGTTCTTATGTTCTTATAATCGATAAGGCTAATGGAATGCTGGCTTTTATATCTAGAGGACTAGAGTACAAGGGGGCAGAGGTTATGCTGCAGCGATACAAAACCCTGGTTAGACCGCACCTGGAGTACTGTGAGCAGTTCTGGGCACCGCACCTTCGGAAGGACATATTGGCCTTGGAGGGAGTGCAGCGTAGGTTTACTAGAATGATACCCGGGACTTCAAGGGTTAAGTTACGAGGAGCGATTACACAAATTGGGGGGTTGTATTCTCTGGAGTTTCGAAGGTTAAGGGGTGATCTGATCGAAGTTTATAAGATATTAAGGGGAACGGATAGGGTGGATAGAGAGAAACTATTTCCGCTGGTTGGGGATTCTAGGAGTAGGGGGCACAGTCTAAAAATTAGAGCCAGACCTTTCAGGAGCGAGATTAGAAAACATTTCTACACACAAAGGGTGGTAGAAGTTTGGAACTCTCTTCCGCAAATGGCAATTGATACTAGCTCAATTGCTAAATTTAAATCTGAGATAGATAGCTTTTTGGCAACCAAAAGTTATTAAGGGATATGGGCCAAAGGCAGGTATATGGAGTTAGATCACAGATCAGCCCATGATCTTATCAAATGGCGGAGCAGGCTCGAGGGGCTGAATGGCCTCCTCCTGTTCCTGTGTTCCGACCGCCTTGAGAGAATCTACCGCAGTGCGTCTAATATTTGTGGCTACTTCCCAAATTTGGTCCCACCGTCGGTATTAAGAAAGTTAGAGCAACATACCTGGAGGAATTGTTATCTTGCAATCAAACCACGCCAAGGTGAAGCAGCCTTTCCCATTGGCTTGGCGCGTTTATGCAATGAGCAGCTGAGCCACGAAGGCCATGGGTGAGAAGCTTCCCCAAAGGCCTTGTAACACCTGACGCACGAACAACAGGGACTCTGAGCGAAGTACGAATCTCTTTTAACAAGGACTCCAGGTGGGAGTGGTGGGAGGTCAAAGGGCAATGGCGGAAAAGGGGCTGGCAGCGGATTGGTCCCCTGTTTTGCACCTGCCGCATGATTTAGGGTCCGTTGGACTCAGCATGACGCAAAATTAAGGTTTATGAAGAGAGGCCGACCCGCCACCTCCCGTCTTGCCCCTGCGCTGAAGGCGAATTTTACCCCGAAAATCTTGAACGCACGAATTAAGAGCAGGGGTAGGCCATTCGGCCCCTCGAGCCTGTTCCGCCATTCAATTGAGATCATGGTTGATCTGTATCCAAAGTCCACTCACCTGCCTTTGGCCCCATGTCCCTTAATACCCTCGGCCAGCGAAAATCTATCGTCTTCAGATTGAAAGTTATGAATTGAGCTCGCTTTCTGTGGGAGAGAGACCTCCATGTTTCTCCCACTCTTTGCTCATAGAAGTGTTTCCCTCCTGAACGGCTCGGCTCTGATTTTAAGATCATGGCCCCTTGTCCTCGACCACCGGGGAGAAAGTCTCACGCTCCCTACCCTATCAATCCCTTCCGAAACCTCGATCAGATCACCCCCTCAACCTTCTATCTTCCCGGGAACACAAGTCCAATTTGTGCAATCCCTCCTCATAATCTAACTCTTGGAGCCCTGGCAACATTCAGGCGAACCTGTTCTGCACTCCTTAAGATGCCAATATATGGACGAACGCACAAATTAAGGGCAGGAGTGGGCCATTCAGCCCCTCGAGCCTGCTCCGCCATTTGATAAGATCATGGCTGTCGCCCCCTAGTTTGAGCAGAGCAAAAGGTAATGAGGCGTCAAACAGAATTGCCCCTTGAGAAGGTGGTGGTGAGCCGCCTTCTTGAACCGCTGCAGTCCGTGTGGTGAAGGTTCTCCCACAGTGCCGTTAGGAAGGGAGTTCGAGGATTTTGACCCAGCGATGATGAAGGGACGGCCGATATATTTCCAAGTCGGGATGGTGTGTGACTTGGAGGGGAACGTGCAGGTGGTGTTGTCCCCATGTGCCTGCTGCCCTTGTCCTTCTCGGTGGGAGAGGTCGCGGGTTTGGGAGGTGCTGTCGAAGAAGCCTTGGCGAGTTGCTGCAGTGCATCCTGTGGATGGTCCACACTGCAGCCACTGTGCGCTGGTGGTGAAGGGAGTGAATGTTTAGGGTGGTGGATGGGGTGCCAATCAAGCGGGCTGCTTTGTCCTGGATGGTGTCGAGCTTCTCGAGTGTTGTTGGAGCTGCACTCATCCAGGCAAGTGGAGAGTATTCCATCACACTCCTGACTTGTGCCTTGTAGATGGTGGAAAGGCTTTGGGGAGTCAGGAGGTGAGTCACTCGCCGCAGAATACCCAGCCTCTGACCTGCTCTTGTAGCCACAGTATTTATGTGGCTGGTCCAGTTAAGTTTCTGGTCAATGGTGACCCCCAGGATGTTGATGGTGGGGGATTCGGCGATGGTAATGCCATTGAATGTCAAGTGGAGGTGGTTAGACTCTCTCTTGTTGGAGATGGTCATTGCCTGGCACTTGTCTGGCACGAATGTTACTTGCCACTTATGAGCCCAAGCCTGGATGTTGTCCAGGTCTTGCTGCATGCGGGCTGAGCAATCATTACTGCTGTTGCTGAGGCAACAGAATCATGCAGGGTGGAAATTCAGTGCATGTAATATTACTGAGGTGTCTTTTTAAGATACCACTAACTGAACAACCAATCTTGAATTATATATTTCAACTCAAGCAACGTGAAATGTATTTAAGAAAGGACATAATTGGAGGTGGTTCAGAGAAGGTTCACTCGACTGATTCCTGGGATGAGGGGGTTATCTTACGAGGAAAGGTTGGACAAGTTGGGCCTCTATACACTGGAGTTTAGAAGAACGAGAGGTGATCTTATTGAAACATAACAGATCCTGAGGGGACCAGAAGGGGTAGATGCTGAGAGGGTGTTTCCCCTTGTGGGAGAGACGGAGATGAGGAGAATTCTTTTCTCTCCAAGGGTCGTGAGTCTGTGGAACTCCCTTCTCCAGAGAGCGGGGGAGGCAGGGTCACTGAATATTTTTAATTGTAAACAATTTTACAACACCAAGTTATAGTCCAACAATTTTATTTGAAAATCACAAGCTTTCGGAGGCTTCCTCCTTCCTCAGGTGAATGTCAAGAAATCCTCGAACCTTTCGCATTTATAAATCACAGAACAATACCTGGTGATTACAGATAATCTTTCCAACTGCCCGTTGCCAAGGCAATCAAAGTGTTCAGACAGAGAGGTGTTACCTACAGGACCACCGAATATACAAACAACCAAAAAAAAAAAGCTTGTGATTTTCAAATAAAATTGTTGGACTATAACTTGGTGTTGTAAAATTGTTTACAATTGTCAACCCCAGTCCATCACCGGCATCTCCACATCATGAATATTTTTAAGGCTGAGTTAGAGCGAGTCCCGATTAACAAGGGGAGTCAAAGGTTATAGTGGGTGGACGGGATAGTAGGGTTGCGGTCACAATCAGATCAGCCATGATCTTATCGAATGGCAGAGCAGGTTGGAGGGGCCGAATGGCCGACCCCTGCTCCTAATTCGTATGTAACCACAAGTAAAACGATTTGGCTGGTTGACGTTCACAGCTGAAAGTCTCTGTCTAATGCTGCCTCTTGTTATTTCGTAGCCAAATCTTCGACAGAAATTAATATTCGAGACCTTGGTGTGGCTGCGGTGGGAGTGTTCGTAATCTTTGTGGCAATCGTCGTAGCAATTGCAGTAAACAACAGGAAGAAAAAAGGTAATATCTAAAAAGTGTCTCATTATTTAATTCTCTTAAATTAAAACGGACCGAACGTTTCATTGTTATGGTCTCTGCTCTGGAACAGTTCCTGCAGATTGGAGGGTGGCAAATGTAACCCCACTATTTAAAAAAGGAGGGAGAGAGAAAACAGGGAATTACAGACCAGTTAGCCTAACATCAGTAGTGGGGAAAATGCTCGAGTCTATTATAAAAGATGTGATAACAGAACACATGGAGGGCATTAACGGGATTGGACAAAGTCAGCATGGGTTTATGAAAGGGAAATCATGCTTAACAAATCTACTGGAGTTTTTTGAGGATGTAACTGGTAGAATAGATAGGGGAGAACCAGTGGATGTGGTGTATTTGGATTTTCAGAAGGCTTTTGATAAGGTCCCACACAAGAGGTTAGTGTGCAAAATGAAAGTACATGGGATTGGGGGGAATATACTGGCATGGATTGAGAATTGGTTGACAGAACGGAAACAGGGAGTAGGAATAAACGGGTCTTTTTCCGGGGTGTCAGGCAGTGACTAGTGGGGTACCGCAGGGATCAGTGCTTGGGCCCCAGCTATTCACAAAATATATCAATGATTTGGACGAGGGAACTGAATGTAACATTTCCAAGTTTGCAGACGACACAAAGCTGGGGTGGAATGTGAGCTGTGAGGAGGATGTAAAGAGGCTCCAATGTGATTTAGACAAGTTGGGTGAGTGGGCAAGAACATGGCAGATGCAGTATAACGTGGATAAATGTGAGGTTATCCACTTTGGTTGTAAAAACAGAAAGGCAGATTATTATCTGAATGGTGATAGATTGGGAAAAGGGGAGGTGCAACGAGACCTGGGTGTCCTTATACACCAGTCGCTGAAAGTGAGCATTCAGGTGCAGCAAGCAGTTAGGAAGGCGAATGGTATGTTGGCCTTCATTGCAAGAGGATTTGAGTACAGGAGCGGGGATGTCTTACTGCAGTTGTACAGGGCCTTGGTGAGATCACATCTGGAGTATTGTGTGCAGTTTTGGTCTCCTTATCTGAGGAAGGATGTCCTTGCCATGGAGGGAGTGCAATGAAGGTTCACCAGACTGATCCCTGGGATGGCAGGACTGACGTATGAGGAGAGATTGGGTCGACTCGGCCTGTATTCACTCGAGTTTAGAAGAATGAGAGGTGATCTCATCGAAACATATAAAATTCTAACAGGACTAGACAGACTAGATGCAGGGAGGATGTTCCCGATGGCTGGGGAGTCCAGAACCAGGGGTCACAGTCTCAGGATACGGGGGGTGGGACATTTAGAACCGAGATGAGGAGAAATGTCTTCACTCGGAGGGTGGTGAACCTGTGGAATTCTCTACCACAGAAGGCAGTGGAGGCCAAGTCATTAGATGTATTCAAGAAGGAGATAGATATATTTCTTAATGCTAAAGGGATCAAGAGATATGGGGAAAAAGCGGGAACAGGGTACTGAGTTAGACATGATCATTTTGAATGGCAGAGCAGGCCCCAAAGGGCCGAATGGCCTCCTCTTGCTCCTATTTTCTATGATCTATGAACAGAGGGACCTTGGAGTGCATGTCCACAGATCCCTGAAGGTAGCAGGACAGGTAGATAAGGTGGTTAAGAAGGCATATGGGATAATTTCCTTTATTAGTCGAGGCATAGAATATAAGAGCAGGGAGGTTACGCTGGAACTGTATAAAACACTAGTTAGGCCACAGCTTGAGTACTGGGTACAGTTCTGGTCATCACATTACAGGAAGGATGTGATCGCACTAGAGAGGGTGCAGAGGAGATTTACGAGGGTGTTGCCAGGGCTGGAGAATTTTAGCGATGAGGAGAGATTGGATAGGCTGGGGTTGTTCTCCTTGGAACAGAGGAGGCTGAGGGGAGATTTAATTGAGGTGTATAAAATTATGAGGGGGCCTAGATAGAGTGGATAGGAAGGATCTATTTCCCTTAGCGGAGAGGTCAATAACCAGGGGGCATCGATTTAAAGTGATTGGTAGAAGGATTAGAGGGGAGCTGAGGAGAAATGTTTTCACCCAGAGGGTGGTGGGGGTCTGGAACTCACTGCCTGAGAGGGTGGGAGAGGCAGAAACCCTCAACTCATTTAAACATCCCTGGACGGGCACCTGAAGAGCCCGTGACCCGCAGGGCTACGGACCGAGTGCTGGGAAAGTGGGATTCGGCTGGAGAGCTCTTTTTCGGCCAGCACGGACAGGATGGGACCAATGGCCTCCTTCTGTGCCGTAACCTTCCCTGATAACAGGCGGCCGATCTCCCACGGGACGAGCACCTACCCCAAAGAGACTTGCCTGTGTCTCGCCTGCTTCGCGATGCCCATGATGGAGATCGTTTGGCGATGTGACCTACCTGACGCCATGTGACGCTCTCTTTGATCTCTGATTCCGCAGGCCATGCCAGGATGGACAAAGCGAAGGCCGGCTTAAATGGAGTCAATCCAACCCCCACCACAGAGACCATATTTTGAGGCCGTGAAGACACCAGGAGGCAACATACAAAGTGATGCTTTCGATGGTCCTGTGTTGGCCATTCTGAGTCAGTGGCATTCCATACTGTACCAAACTAGTTAAGATGCGTTTTTGCTTTGATTAAACTGTTAATCACACAGATTCCCCCCTCTAATTCTAACTTTACAGTCTCTTAAAGATCGGTCAGTGAGATGCTGGTCTCCTGTCCCCTCTACCTTGGATGGTAAAATCAAACTGGTTAAATTAAGAATAATTATGCTTCGAAGGAAACATTTTTCAACCATAAAACGCAACTTTCTGATTTCGCTTTTCCAATTCAAGCATGTTTTTTGTTTAGTTAGCAGCAGTCATGTTATGAATTGTTATTTGGCTTCCCATTCTGTCCCCGGGATGATGTACAAGATACAAAACAAGAGGTGACACGATATTTTAATGAAATGAAGTTTTAAAGTGTTCAATTTAATTGTGGTCGGCCCCCTACATTGTATAAACAATCCTTCTCAGTGGCTTCCGAAATGAACCGACATATTTAATTTTGCGCTAAGTGGTGGGATTTTCAGATACATGAGATGGTGTTCTCCCCACCGTCATCGTTTCACTTACCTCCTGTTTTCTTAAATGTGGTTAATGTCTGTGATTATGGGATTAATATATGGGATTAATAAAGCATTTATATATAAACAAACATTCCTGGTCCCTCTCCCCTCACCTCCGTTACTGGTTCCTCTGGTTTCAGAATGACAAAGCGTTCCACCAAATGCAAAAACATCATTGATGTAACATACAACACACACATACACACATATACACAGATACATATACACACACACACTGGAACACACACATACAACACACATATACACACATATACACAGATACATATACACACACACACTGGAACACACACGTACAACACACATATACACACATATACACAGATACATATACACACACACAGGAACACACACACACACTGGAACACACACATATACCTACATATACACACACACACATACACACACACACACACACACAGGAACACACACTGGACCACACACATATACACACACACATATACACACACACATACACACACACACAGGAACACACACAGAAACACACACATATACATACATATACACAGATACATATACACACACACATACACACACACACAGGAACACACACATATACCTACATATACACACACACATACACACACACACAGGAACACACACTGGACCACACACATATACACACACACATATACACACACACAGGAACACACACATATACCTACATATACACACACACATACACACACACACAGGAACACACACTGGACCACACACATATACACACACACATATACACACACACAGGAACACACACAGGAACACACACATATACATACATATACACACACACATACACACACACACAGGAACACACACTGGAACACACACATATACATACATATACACACACAGGAACACACACACACACTGGAACACACACATACACACACTGGAACACAGATACATATACACACACAGGAACACACACACATATATACACAGATACATATATACACACACACAGGAACACACACATATACACACACACACAGGAACACACACATCCATATACACACATATACACAGATACATATACACACACACATATACACACACACCCACACCCACACACACTCACACATATACACACACACGCCCACACCCACACATACACACACACACATATACATATACACATACACATATACACATACACCCACACATCTACACATACACCCACACATATACACACACACGCCCACACCCACACATACACACACACACATATACACATACACATACACATACACATATACACATACACCCACACATATACACATATACATATACACATACACATACACATATACACATACACCCACACACATACACATACACATATACACATACACCCACACATATACACATACACATATACACACCCACACACACACACTCACCCACACACATTTTCAAACTGCTTCTGGTCCATTTAGTAGCTGGAGCTGACCCTCAGGTTTGAATAATTTTTACGCAGCAGGGGCAATTTTGCAAAATGATTTCTTTTGTCAGCGATAGCCTCAGTTTCATGTCCGATGTTCGGTTTTTATTACTTGCGAACGAAAGGTCTGGATTTTCCACATTCAATCAGCAAAACGATGGTCTGTCTCCCGGTCCGTTACACACCTCTCCCAATATCGCCCGCTTCACATTAACGCGAGCATTACCCCCGTCATCTTTCAGCAGCGGTTAGAGGTGAATGGTAGGCAGTTAGCTCACAGGCAGAGACACACGCCCATACGCAGAGCATGTTTTGTCATTCACGCTGCACTAAAGAGGTATCTAAAAGTTTGGGGACAGATAGATGCCCCAGCACGCTTTGTGTCCATCAGGACGAGGACCACGTTGGGCACGCCTCTCCCCCCTTTCCCCGGAGATTTGTACATGGTGTCCCCGCGGACACGGTCCGCCTTTGACCTCCAGACAATGTGGAAAACGGCCCGGGGTGACCGTCACGGAGCGGGAGCGAGGTACGGGCCAGACCTGCGTCACGTACAGCGACACCGAGACCGCCTCGCAGGGCTCCTGCCCACGATCGAGAGGGAGCGTCGTACCCACGGTCCCGGCTTCTGCTTGACCTCGGCAACCCGCTCCTCCCAGTTCTTGGCCCCCCGCGAACCAGATACCCCAGCGCCTTCAGGCAATCCGACCTGAGGGTGAAGGGGAGAAGGCAGCAGTCGGTCCAGTTCGGGCCAACCGACCAATGTCGCAGTCTCGGGCTCATTCGGGCGAACTGGGTATCGGCAAGATGCAACTTAGATTGCCTTGCGAAGAATACTAACTGAACCAAAAGTCTGTTGAGATAAAAATGCACGATATAGGGACAGATCGGGGGGACAAACGGACATTAAAATTTACTTCGACTTTTCAATCGACCGTTTTTCCGAATTGCTGGTTTGGTTCACAGTCTATTTGTCAATCCGTGTCTCTAAACTATGAGGCAGAAAGAGGGACCAACACAACATGGATAGGTTGCATCAATATTGAAATGTACTTAAGTTACGTTTACTTTGAGAGTGACTATCGATCTCTGCAAACAGTCATATCAAAGGCCAGGACTGCCAGGACGGTGAATCGTTCACTGCGATCACTGAGAAATCCTGTTTGCTGCTCCTGCTTGAAGTAAGTATTTTTTTAATGTATATATTTAGATACATAGCTTCCAGGTAAAACTCAATTTCCTTGGCAGTGTCGTCAAACCGCGGGCAGTGTCAATTTTATTTAATGAAGGGCAACGCATCTGGTACAAAATGGACAGGTCACTGGAGAAACAACTTGAAAACTTTTATCCTGTCACAATCGAAACAAAATCGCATTTTTGTCTTTACTTATCGAATGGTTTTATCTGAACATTTTCCTCATTGCAATCGTGCGAGGTAGAATTTCGCAGATCCAATCGTAGAACGAGAGAGCGTAGAAGCCAGTGAAAGTGCAGTCCATTTAGTACCATCTGCCACAGCCCCTGGATCTTTTTCCCCTTTTCAAGTATTTATCCAATTTCCTTTTTGAAAGTCACTATTGACTCTGTCGGGCAGTGAATTCCAGATCAGGACAATCAGGAAGGCAAATGGGATGTTGTCATTTATTGCAAGGGGAATGGAATATAAAAGTAGAGATGTTTTGCTCCAGTTGTACAGGGCATTGGTGAGACCACATCTCGAATACTGTGTGCAGTTTTGGTCTCCTTATTTACGAAAGGACATAATTGCTTTGGAGGCGGTTCAGAGAAGGTTCACTCGACTGATTCCTGGGATGAGGGGATTATCTCATGAGGAAAGGTTGGACAAGTTGGGCCTGTATACAGTGGAGTTTAGAAGAATGAGAGGTGATCTTATTGGAACATATCAGATCCTGAGGGGTCTAGAAGGGGTAGATGCTGAGAGGGTGTTTCCCCTTGTGGGAGAGACCAGAACTAGGAGGCCACAGTTTAAAAATAAGGGGTCTCCCATTTAAGACGGAGACGAGGAGAATTCTTTTCTCTCTGAGGGTCGTTAGTCTTTGGGCCTCCCTTCCCCAGAGAGCGGGGGAGGCAGGGCCATTGAATATTTGTTGGAGAGAGTCCTGATTAACAAGGGAGTCAATGGGATAGTCGGTTTGAGGACGCAATCAGATCAGCCCATGATCTTATCGAATGGCGGAGCAGGCTCGAGGGGCCGAATGGCCTACCCCTGCTCTTAATTCGGATGTTCGCATGTATGTAACCACAAGTAAAAACAAATTCTCCTCATCTCCCTTTTGCTTCTTTTGCCAATTAAATTAAAACTGGGTCCTTCGGTTACCAACCAGTAGAAACGGATCCTGCTCATTTGCTCGATCAAACCCCTCAGAATTCGTTTGCCAATTTGGACAGAGGTAACCTTTGCTTCAGACGTTTCCAATTCTCCTGCGACTAAAACGTGAGTTGAAAAATTTGAACCTGGCGAACTGATTCGTAAAACCTCTCTTCACCCAGATGTTTACGCGGACTTTGGAGCCGTGCATTTGGTCAGTGCATCTTGTGATGGCTACACAGATTCAAAATGTTGTTTCGAGCAAGAGCAAGCCAAGGGCACGCTGAATGCACGCCAAAAGCATGCCCGGGGGGTCACCATTGACCAGAAACTTAACTGGACCAGCCATATAAATACTGTGGATACAAGAGCAGGTCAGAGGCTGGGTATTCTGCGGCGAGTGACTCACCTCCTGACTCCCCAAAGCCTTTCCACCATCTACAAGGCACAAGTCAGGAGTGTGATGGAATACTCTCCACTTGCCTGGATGAGTGCAGCTCCAACAACACTCAAGAAGCTCGACACCATCCAGGGCAAAGCAGCCCGCTTGATTGGCACCCCATCCACCACCTTAAACATTCACTCCCTT
This sequence comes from Heptranchias perlo, assembly GCF_035084215.1. Classification (NCBI taxonomy): domain Eukaryota; kingdom Metazoa; phylum Chordata; class Chondrichthyes; order Hexanchiformes; family Hexanchidae; genus Heptranchias; species Heptranchias perlo. The sequence continues at coordinate 417,618 of NW_027138678.1, forward strand.
CACCACCGGCGCACAGTTCCTGCAGATACGTTCAGGCCACAAATCATACACAAGCAACGAGCAAAAGCCGCCAACCTGTTGGCAGCGGCAGGGGCTATGCACCGTCCTCACACTTGTGTCTCATATAAACACAAGTGTAGCCCCCCTCATTGTCGGTCGTTACATTTCTACAGCAATAGGCCAGGGGCTGTCCATTCTCTTCGATTTGCCAATCTGTGTCCTTTAGTGTCCGGAAACGGCCAGTTGGAGTTTTCGCTTCGAGATACACAGTTACAGAGGAACAGGAGGAGGCCATTCAGCCCCTCGAGCCTGCTCCGCCATTTGATAAGATCATGGGCTGATCTGTGATCTAACTCCATATACCTGCCTTTGGCCCATATCCCTTAATACCTTTGGTTGCCAAAAAGCTATCCATCTCAGATTTAAATTTAGCAATTGAGCTAGTATCAATTGCCGTTTGCGGAAGAGAGTTCCAAACTTCTACCACCCTTTGTGTGTAGAAATGTTTTCTAATCTCGCTCCTGAAAGGTCTGGCTCCAATTTTTAGACTGTGCCCCCTACTCCTAGAATCCCCAACCAGCGGAAATAGTTTCTCTCTATCCACCCTATCCGTTCCCCTTAATATCTTATAAACTTCGATCAGATCACCCCTTAACCTTCGAAACTCCAGAGAATACAACCCCCAATTTGTGTAATCTCTCCTCATAACTTAACCCTTGAAGTCCGAGTATCATTCTAGTAAACCTACGCTGCACTCCCTCCAAGGCCAATATGTCCTTCCGAAGGTGCGGTGCCCAGAACTGCTCACAGTACTCCAGGTTCGGTCTAACCAGGGTTTTGTATAGCTGCAGCATAACTTCTGCCCCCTTGTACTCCAGTCCTCGAGATAGAAAGGCCAGCATTCCATTAGCCTTCTTGATTATTTTCTGCACCTGTTCATGACACTTCAATGATCGATGTACCTGAACCCCTAAGTCCCTTTGGACATCCACTGTTTTTAACTTTTTAGCAAAAACAGGGACAGAATATATTTGGAGGTTTGTCCGTGAACATGAACCTGGCTAAGTGTTTGCCCATTTTAAAGAGAATGTTTCATCGTGTAATAACATAGCTCCATTCAAAGAAGGAACACGAAAATGAATTCGTCCCTGGATTTTCAAGATGATTTATTCCCACGATAATAATAATTATGGTTATCCTCACATTTATAAATCTGAAATAACGGGCTAATTTGATGGAATTATTTGCCTTTCTGTTTATATCCATGAACATTCTAGAAACAAAAGGCATCAAGGGGTTTGGGGAGAGAGCCAGAATTGAGATGGAGGACCAGCCATGATCATATTGAATGGCGGAGCAGGCTCGAAGGGCCGAATGGCCTACCCCGCTCCTATTTTCTATGTTTAAGTTATGATAAACCTTTAGAAATCAGTAGTTGGACCTCGGCTTGACTATTGTGTCTGGAATCATAGAATCATAGAAGTTTACAACATGGAAACAGGCCCTTCAGCCCAACATGTCCATGTCGCCCAGTTTATACCACTAAGCTAGTCCCAATTGCCTGCACTTGGCCCATATCCCTCTATACCCATCTTACCCATGTAACTGTCCAAATGCTTTTTAAAAGACAAAATTGTACCCGCCTCTACCACTGCCTCTGGCAGCTCGTTCCAGACACTCACCACCCTTTGAGTGAAAAAATTGCCCCTCTGGACCCTTTTGTATCTCTCCCCTCTCACCTTAAATCTATGCCCCCTCGTTATAGACTCCCCTACCTTTGGGAAAAGATTTTGACTATCGACCTTATCTATGCCCCTCATTATTTTATAGACTTCTATAAGATCACCCCTAAACCTCCTACTCTCCAGGGAAAAAAGTCTCAGTCTATCCAACCTCTCCCTATAAGTCAAACCATCAAGTCCCGGTAGCATCCTAGTCAATCTTTTCTGCACTCTTTCTAGTTTAATGATTTCCTTTCTATAATAGGGTGACCAGAACTGTACACAGTATTCCAAGTGTGGCCTTACTAATGTCTTGTACATCTTCAACAAGACATCCCAACTCCTGTATTCAATGTTCTGACCAATGAAACCAAGCATGCTGAATGCCTTCTTCACCACCCTATCCACCTGTGACTCCACTTTCAAGGAGCTATGAACCTGTACTCCTAAATCTCTTTGTTCTATAACTCTCCCCAACGCCCTACCATTAACGGAGTAGGTCCTGGCCCGATTCGATCTACCAAAATGCATCACCTCACATTTATCTAAATTAAACTCCATCTGCCATTCATCGGCCCACTGGCCCAATTTATCAAGATCCCGTTGCAATCCTAGATAACCTTCTTCACTGTCCACAATGCCACCAATCTTCACCAATCACAATTCTGGGCTCCGCAGTTTAGAGAGGACGTCAAGGCCTTGGAGAGGGTGCAGAGGAGATTTACCAGAATGGTCCCAGGGATGAGGGACCTCAGTTATGTGGAGAGACTGGAGAATCTGGGGTCGTTCCCCTCAGAGCAGAGAAGGTTAAGGGGAGATTTGATGGAGGTGTTCAAAATCATGAAGGGTTTCGAGAGAGTAAATAAGTAGAAACTGTTTCCAGTGGTGGAAAGGTTGGTAACCAGAGGACACGGATTTAAGATAATTGGTAAAAGAGCCAGAGGGGGAGACGAGGAGAATGTTTTAACGCAGTGAGTTGTTACATTCTGGAATTCACTGCCTGACACAAAAGGCATCAAGGGGTATGGGGAGAGAGCGGGAATGTGGTATTGAGACAAAGGACCAGCCATGATCATATTGAATGGCGGTGCAGGCTCGAAGGACTTCTGCTCCTATTTTCAATGGTTCTATGAACGCTACAGTGGCCAGCTTGTGACACCATGATTAGTAACACCATTTGGAAAGTTTTGCAAACTTCCTTTTAAACTACTCAGTGTTGGGAGGGGCGGGGGAGGAGGAGGAGATGGAGAAGGGGAAGGGAGGGGAACCTGAAAAGGACCAGCCAATCTCGAATCCCGCAATTCCTGAGGGCCCGCCCATGTGCAGTCACCAGGAATTGCGACACATCGCAGATTGCACAGGCGAAGAGAGAGGGTGGCAGAGTCAGAACGCTGCCATCAGTACAACCATTGAATGCTGTCGTGGGAGCAGGAAAGAAAGCCAAGAACAAATTAAGAATGAACCAGTAAGGTGGGGTATTGCATCTCGACGTGATTCTAAAAGTTGGCTTTTATTGCTAGGGGGATAGAATATAAAAACAGGGAGGTATTGCTGCAGTTATATAAGGTATTGGTGAGACCGCACCTGGAATACTGCATACAGTTTTGGTCTCCATACTTAAGAAAAGACATAATTGCTCTCGAGGCAGTGCAAAGAAGGTTCACTCGGTTAATCCCGGGGATGAGGGGGTGGACATATGAGGAGAGGTTGAGTAGATTGGGACTCTACTCATTGGAGTTCAGAAGAATGAGAGGCGATCTTATTGAAACATATAAGATTGTGAAGGGGCTTGATCGGGTGGATGCGGTAAGGATGTTCCCGAGGATGGGTGAAACTAGAACTAGGGGGCATAATCTTAGAATAAGGGGCTGCTCTTTCAAAACTGAGATGAGGAGAAACTTCTTCACTCAGAGGGTAGTCGGTCTGTGGAATTTGCTGCCCCAGGAAGCTACATCATTAAATAAATTTAAAACAGTTCCCTAGAAGTAAAGGGAATTAGGGGTTACGGGGAGCGGGCAGGAAATTGGACATGAATTTAGATTTGAGGTTAGGATCAGATCAGCCATGATCTTATTGAATGGCGGAGCAGGCTCGAGGGGCCGATTGGCCTACTCCTGCTCCTATTTCTTATGTTCTTATGATTCTGCGGTGTTTTGATTACGAAAATATATGTTTCGGCGTGATTTCCCGCCGGAGAAAATTCAGCGCCCAGTTTCTAAGTGTAAAATGCATCGTTGAGCGGAGATAATGCAAAGGGAACGGGTTTAGATTCTCGAGGTATCGGAAGCAGGTTAGACTCTAAATTGGCAAATGGACACGTGGTTAAAAATTGGAGTCACAATCTGTAGCGTTGGAAAGCAAATAATTCCTTCAAATTCGCCTCCTATTTTCCTGACTGATAAATCTGAGGGGAGTGAAGGCATGGAGATTTGAACGGTCAAATTGAGAAACTTAAGCAGTGTTGAAATTAATGTCCCCTGTTCACCACCTCTTCTCCCCCTTCCGATGCTGCTGTTTACTGAGATCAAAAAGTACACAACCAAAAGGACGCCAGCATGTTTACCTGCTCTGTCCTTCAGACCGTACGCTAGATTGAGTGTGGGAACATGGCCCAGGGAGCTGTTTTGCACAATAACCCGAGCAGAATGACTGGTGATGCTTAAATCGTATTTGGCTGTCAGAAATGAAAGTGAGATTTGCATTAAGATGGTGTCTTTCATGACCCCCGCCTTACACTCCAAAGAGCTTTGCAGGAATGAAACATTTTAGTGACGGAGGGAAACGAGACAGCCAAGTTACACTCAGGAAGATGATCGTGCCCAGATAATCGGTTTTAGTGATGCTGAATTGCATGGAATTTACAGCACAGAAACAGGCCATTGGGCCCAACTGGTCTATCCCGGTGTTTATGCTCCACACGAGCCTCCTCCCTCTCACCCTCTCACCCTATCCTTCTATTCCTTTCTCCCTCATGTGTTTATCCAGCTTCCCCTCAAATCCGTCCACACTGTTCACCTCAACTACTCCTTGTGGGAGCGAGTCCCACCTTCTCACCACTCTCTGGGGAAAGAAGTTTCTCCTGAATTCCCCATTGGATTTATTAGTGATTATCTTATATTTATGACTCTCTCGTTCTGGCCTCCCCCCCCTGCGTCTACCCTGTCGAACCCTTTCATAATCTTAAAGGTCACCCCTCAGTCTTCTCTTTTCTAGTGAAAAGAGCCCCAGCCTGTTCAATCTTCCTTGGTGCTCTGGGATCCTTTTGATTCACCTGAGAGAGCAGACAGGGTCTCATCCGGAAGACGGCACCTCCAACAGTGCAGTGCTCCCTCAGTACTGCCCTGGACTGTCCACCTAGGATTTTGTGCTCAGGTCTTCTGGAGTGAGATTTGAACGCACAAGCGGCTGGCAACAGAGACGCGAGAGAGTTACCCCCTGAGACAGGACTGACACACAGGGGCGAAGTGGGGTTGGAGAGATGATTGAACAGAAAGAGCAGAGGAGTGGGAGTAATCGGAGTGCATTCTTCATAAAGAAAGCACAGTCTTACTGCTTCAAATGATGTTATTCTGTGCTGTCTGATTGCATGTGAATAATAACGGAAAATTGATCAATTAATAAATTATCCTATTAGTGCGTCCTCCGAGAGAACAGTAAAGGAGACACAATTGATATGTTTATTCGTTAACTTCTGAAGCAACTTCCCTCTGTTCCCAAAAAAGAAAGATAAATTAATCGATATTGACAGCTAATTGTTTATTATAATATAAAATAATCGATATGAACAGCTAATTGTTTATTATAATATAAATTAATCGATATGAACAGCTAATTGTTTATTATAATATAAATTAATCGATATTGACAACTAATTGTTTATTATAATATAAATTAATCGATATTGACAGCTAATTGTTTATTATAATATAAAATAATCGATATTAACAGCTAATTGTTTATTATAATATACATTAATCAATATTGAGAGGTAATTGTTTATTATAATATATATTAATCGATATTAACAGCTAATTGTTTATTATAATATACATTAATCGATATTAACAGCTAATTGTTTATTATAATATACATTAATCAATATTGAGAGGTAATTGTTTATTATAATATAAATTAATCGATATTAACAGCTAATTGTTTATTATAATATAAATTAATCAATATTGAGAGGTAATTGTTTATTATAATATAAATTAATCGATATTGACAACTAATTGTTTATTATAATATAAATTAATCGATATTGACAGCTAATTGTTTATTATAATATAAATTAATCAATATTGAGAGGTAATTGTTTATTATAATATAAATTAATCAATATTGACAGCTAATTGTTTATTATAATATACATTAATCAATATTGAGAGTTAATTGTTTATTATAATATAAATTAATCAATATTGAGAGGTAATTGTTCATTATAATATACATTAATCAATATTGAGAGGTAATTGTTTAATATAATATATATTAATCGATATTAACAGCTAATTGTTTATTATAATATAAATTAATCGATATTGAGAGGTAATTGTTTATTATAATATATATTAATCGATATTAACAGCTAATTGTTTATTATAATATAAATTAATCGATATTAACAGCTAATTGTTTATTATAATATAAATTAATCGATATTAACAAGTAATTGTTTATTATAATATAAATTAATCGATATTAACAGCTAATTGTTTATTATAATATAAATTATTCGATATTGAGAGCTCATTGTTTATTATAATATAAATTATTCGATATTGAGAGGTAATTGTTTATTATAATATAAATTAATCGATATTGAGAGGTAATTGTTTATTATAATATAAATTAATCGATATTGACAGCTCATTGTTTATTATAATATAAATTATTCGATATTGAGAGGTAATTGTTTATTATAATATAAATTAATCGATATTAACAGGTATTGTTTATTATAATATATATTAATCGATATTAACAGGTATTGTTTATTATAATATATATTAATCGATATTGACAGCTCATTGTTTATTATAATATAAATTATTTGATATTGAGAGGTAATTGTTTATTATAATATACATTAATCAATATTAACAGGTATTGTTTATTATAACATAAATTAATCGATATTAACAGGTATTGTTTATTATAATATAAATTAATCGATATGAACAGCTAATTGTTTATTATAATATAAATTCATCGATATTGACAGCTAATTGTTTATTATAATATACATTAATCGATATTGAGAGGCAATAATAATGCTTCGGAAGGGACTTAACAATGATTCCAAGTTAAATTCGTTGAGCCTGACAGCACAGAACGAGGCCATTTGGCCCATCATGCCCGTGACAGGTGTTGGAGAGAGTTCTCCAAATGGTCCCAACACCCCCGGCTGTTTTCCATTGGCCGTGCAATTTCTTTTCAATTATATTTATCCAACTCCCTCTTGAAAGTTCCCTTTGTATCTGCTTCCACCGCCCTTTCAGGAAGTACATTGCAGGTTACAGCAACTCACTCAGTAAAAACATTCTCCTCATCCCCCTCCCCTCTGATTCTTTTGCCAATTATCTTAAATCTGTGTCCTCTGGTTACCGACCCTCCTGCCAGTGGGAAGTTTCTCCTCATCTACTCTATCAAACCCATCCCATAATATTGAGCAGCATATTAAATCTCCCCTTAACCTTCTCTGCTCCGAGGAGAACAATCCCAAATTCTCCAGTCTCTCCACACAACTGAAGTCCCTCATGCTTGGTATCATTCTGGTAAATCTCCTCTGCACCCTCTCCATCGCCTTGACATCCTTCCTGGATATAGCTTTTGTTTGATGTATAGCAACCATGTGGTCTCATCTACGGATCCAATGTGATTTGGACAAGTTGGGTGAGTGGGCAAGAACATGGCAGATGCAGTATAACCGGGATAAATGTGAGGTTATCCACTTTGGTTGTAAAAACAGAAAGGCAGATTATTATCTGAATGGAGATAGATTGGGAAAAGGGGAGGTGCAACGAGACCTGGGTGTCCTTGTACACCAGTCGCTGAAAGTGAGCATTCAGGTGCAGCAAGCAGTTAGGAAGGCGAATGGTATGTTGGCCTTCATTGCAAGAGGATTTGAGTACAGGAGCGGGGATGTCTTACTGCAGTAATACAGGGCCTTGGTGAGACCACATCTGGAGTATTGTGCGCAGTTTTGGTCTCCTTATCTGAGGAAGGATATCCTTGCCATGGAGGGAGTGCAACGAAGGTTCACCAGACTGATTCCTGGGATGGCAGGACTGACGTATGAGGAGAGATTGGGGGGACTAGGCCTGTATTCACTCGAGTTTAGAAGAATGAGAGGTGATCTCATCGAAACATATAAAATTCTAACAGGACTAGACAGACTAGATGCAGGGAGGATATTCCCGATGGCTGGGGAGTCCAGAACCAGGGGTCACAGTCTCAGGATACGGGGGGTAGGACATTTAGAACCGAGATGAGGAGAAATGTCTTCACTCAGAGGGTGGTGAACCTGTGGAATTCTCTACCACAGAAGGCAGTGGAGGCCAAGTCAAGAAGGAGCTGGATATATTTCTTAATGCTAAAGGGATCAAGGGATATGTGGAAAAAGCGGGAACAGGGAACTGAGTTAGACGATCAGCCATGATCATTTTGGATGGCGGAGCAGCCCCGAGGGGCCGAATGGCCTCCTCTCGCTCCTGTTTTCTATGTTTCTATGTTTATCTGGAAAGGCAGAAAAATTACTGACCAATTATGCCCAAATCTCCAAATTGCACCGAATGAGTTAAAATATCCTCAAGTGAGGGTGTCAATCATTTTTTTTTCCGCTGTTGCCTCCGCCTTCAAGAATACAGGACTGGGAATCCGGTGCCAGAAAGCGGGAGCGAGGGGGGAATTTGCAGTCACCAAGGGGCTGAGCAAGGACAGACATGTCAGATTGCCCTTTGGGAGGTTCTCCGCACCTGCGTGAAGTGGCATCATCTCTGCTGGACAAACCTCCATGCTATCGAATAATGAACTGAATGAGATGGAAATTATTCTGTTTCACCGACTGAACACAGGATCAGTTTCATACCCCAAGAAGGACGACATTTTTGCCTTTGCGCTGGCCAATCAGGGGATTGATAGGAACATAGGAACAGGAGTAGGCCATTCAGCCCCTCGTGCCTGCTCCGCCATTCGATAAGATCATGGGCTGATCTGTGATCTAACTCCATATACCTGCCTTTGGCCCATATCCCTAAATACCCTTTGGTTGCCAAAAAGCTATCTATCTCAGATTTAAATTTAGCAATTGAGCTAGTATCAATTGCCGTTTGCGGAAGAGAGTTCCAAACTTCTACCACCCTTTGTGTGTAGAAATGTTTTCTAATCTCGCTCCTGAAAGGTCTGGCTCTAATTTTTAGACTGTGCCCCCTACTCCTAGAATCCCCAACCAGCGGAAATAGTTTCTCTCTATCCACCCTATCCGTTCCCCTTAATATCTTATAAACTTCGATCAGATCACCCCTTAACCTTCGAAACTCCAGAGAATACAACTCCAATTTGTGCAATCTCTCCTCGTAACTTAACCCTTGAAGTCCGGGTATCATTCCAGTAAACCTACGCTGCACTCCCTCCAAGGCCAATATGTCCTTCCGAAGGTGCGGTGCCCAGAACTGCTCACAGTACCCCAGGTGCGGTCTAACCAGGGTTGGACGTGTGTCATTGAAATCAACAGATGGGGAAATCCAGCGAGATATACAATGGACCGCCAATTCCAGATCAGCGATTTCAGCCAAACTGTAAACAACCCCCTCTGTTTCTGCATCACCCTAAATAAATCATAGGAACATAAGAACATAAGAAATAGGAGCAGGAGTGGGCCAATCGGCCCCTCGAGCCTGCTCCGCCATTCAATAAGATCATGGCTGACCTGATCCTAACCTCAAATCTAAATTCATGTCCAATTTCCTGCCCGCTCCCCGTAACCCCTAATTCCCTTTACTTCTAGGAAACTGTTTTAAATTTATTTAATGATGTAGCTTCCACAGCTTCCTGGGGCAGCAAATTCCACAGACCTACCACCCTCTGAGTGAAGAAGTTTCTCCTCATCTCAGTTTTGAAAGAGCAGCCCCTTATTCTAAGATTATGCCCCCTAGTTCTAGTTTCACCCATCCTTGGGAACATCCTTACCGCATCCACCCGATCAAGCCCCTTCACAATCTTATATGTTTCAATAAGATCGCCTCTCATTCTTCTGAACTCCGATGAGTAGAGTCCCAATCTACTCAACCTCTCCTCATATGTCCACCCCCTCATCCCTGGGATTAACCGAGTGAACCTTCTTTGTACTGCCTCGAGAGCAAGTATGTCTTTTCTTAAGTATGGAGACCAAAACTGTATGCAGTATTCCAGGTGCGGTCTCACCAATACCTTATATAATATCTTCACATCGTTCACCTGACGAAGGGGGAAGCCTCCGAAAGCTTGTGAATTTAAAATAAAATTGCTGGACTATAACTTGGTGTTGTAAAATTGTTTACAATTATCTAATATCGACCTTAATGTTTTGGCGGGCAGTCGTTCCTCATGATTCATGACTGGAGGGAGGACTTAACTTGATTTTTTTGGAGCGAGAATGCTTTCAGCAATGCTGCATGACCAAAAGGATTCAAAAAAGTAACACTTCCCACTTTTACTCACAAATAACGTAAGACGCTCTGCCCAGTAGAGACGCTTTGGAAAAAATCTAAAGCTTTCCTGATATAAATGAATATCCCGTTCCTGGTATTTTGAAACAGTTTATCTTTCCATCTAACATTTTCCTGTGTCTTTTTTGTTCCTTCATTCTCTTTGCGATTTATTGACAATGGTGGATTTGCAGACAGAAAACGAGTTGTTATCTTTTCGTGCAGGCACCATCTCCCATCGGTTCTTATCAGGAATTGCTGACTCCGTCCGCGTCTTTTCGTGGACTGGGCTTCAGGATGAATTGGAGTACTTCGGCAGCATTAAGTGAGTCCCCCTTTGTCATTAAATGGGTCGGTCGTGCCTTTGAAGTAAATGGTAAAAGATATCAGGACTCAGGTAACATGCCAATTCGCTATCACCTAAGCAATGATCTATCTGTATGGTTCCTTTCATTACTTTTTCGTTCTGAAATAATAGAAACATAGAGAATAGGAGCAGGAGTAGGCCATTCGGCCCTTCGAGCCTGCTCCGCCATTCAATATGATCATGGCTGATCCTCTATCTCAATACCATATTCCCGCTCTCTCTCCCCGTACCCCTTGATGCCTTTTTGCGTCTAGAAATCTATCCAGCTCCTTCTTGAATATATTCAGTGACTCGGCCTCCACTGCCTTCTGTGGTAGAGAATTCCACAGGTTCACCACCCTCTGAGTGAAGACATTTCTCCTCATCTCAGTCCTAAATGTCCTACCCCCCGTATCCTGAGACTGTGACCCCTCGTTCTGGACTCCCCCAGCCTGGGGAAACATCCTCCCTGCATCCAGTCTGTCTAGCCCTGTCAGAATTTTCTACATTTCAATGAGATCCCCTCTCATTCTTCTAAACTCGAGTGAATACAGGCCGAGTCGACCCAATCTCTCCTCATACGACAGTCCTGCCATCCCAGGGATCAGTCTGGTGAACCTTCGCTGCACTCCCTCCATGGCAAGTATATCCTTTCTTAGGTAAGGAGACCAAAACTGCACACAATACTCCAGATGTGGTCTCACCAAGGCCCTGTATAACTGCAGTAAGGCACCCTTGCTCCTGTACTCAAATCCTCTTGCAATGAAGGCCAACATACCATTCGCCTTCCTAACTGCTTGCTGCATGTTTGCTTTCAGTGACTGGTGTACAAGGACACCCAGGTCCCTTTGTACATCAACATTCCCCAATCTATCACCATTTAAATAATACTCTGCCTTTCTGTTTTTCCTTCCAAAGTGGATAACCTCACATTTATCCCCGTTATACTGCATCTGCCATGTTCTTGCCCACTCACCCAACTTGTCTAAATCGCCTTGAAGCCTCTTTGCATCCTCCTCACAGCTCACAATCCCGCCCAGTTTTGTGTTGTCAGCAAACTCGGAAATATTACATTTGGTTCCCTCATCCAAATCATTGATATGGCAGTTTTGCTGTGACACGAAAGCACTGGAGGTGTTAACATTGGATTAATCGAGCACAATTTACTCCAAGATAATTTTATTCTTGCGGTAAATTGTATGGTGCTGCTCCTTCTCCAGCCCCTCTTAAATTAAAAGAGAGCGCCTTCCTCATCTGCGTTTGTCAGCTGCGAGTTTCTGGCCATTGAAATGAATCGATTAAAATTGCGGTTTGTACAAGGAATTTTTCTTCTGTTCGCCATGACGTGACAGTAACGCACCACGTCCTATTCCCAGTGAAAGCATTTTCGTCCAAGTCGGCTAACTGTTCGCACACACCTGCAAGGGAAATCTTTGTAAAACTTTGACGGAGTCCAAAATAAAGGGGCCATAAATATAATTAAGCCAATAATAAATCGGATAAGGAATTCAGAAGGAACTTCTTTACCCCAGAGAGTGGTGAGATTGTGGGACTCGCTCCCACAAGGAGTAGTTGAGGTGAATAGTGTAGATGGATTTAAGGGGAAGCTGGATAAACACATGAGGGACAAAGGAATAGAAGGATATTTTGAGTAAGATGTGGTGTGGGGGGAGGCTCTTATGGAGCTCAGACACCTGTTGGGCCGAATGGCCAGTTTCTGTGCTATAAAATTCGATGTAATTTGGTGCGATACTTTGTAACCATGAAGGGTCTGGGCAGAGTAGATGGAGAGAAACTCTTCCCATTGGCGGAAGGGTCGAGAACCAGAGGACACAGATTTAAGGTGATTGGCAAATGAACCAAAGGCAACAGAAGGAAAAACTTTTTTACCCAGCGAGCGGTTAGGATCTGGAATGCACTGCCCGAGGGGGTGGTGGAGGCAGATTCAATCATGGCCTTCGAAAGGGAACTGGATAAGGACTCGAAAGGAAAAAAAATTCCAGGTGCTACGGGGAGAGGGAGGGGGAGTGGGACTGGACGGATAGCTCTTGCACAGAGCCGGTGCGGACACGATGGGCCGAACGGCCTCCTTCCTTGCTGTTTCCTTTCTATGATTCTGTGAAATCAAACAGAGGAACAGGACGAGGAGCAGGAAGTGAAGGATTTGGAAGAAGAGGAATGGAAAGGTGCAGTAACGTGAAACCCATATGTGACAGCAAGGGCTCTGCAGCAATCAGCCACTGTCCTGAACTGTAGATGCACAGGACGTACAGTTTAATAATTACACAGAAATTTCCTCATAGCGCCCACAGTAGTGGATTCTGGTCAATGTCTTTGTGCCCCGCGATAGGACTGTTTACTCAGATCAAAGGCAGGATCCATAAAACAAACACTGATGGCGCCTGAACCTTCTCCATTCGTGTATCCCTCACTTTGAACATTTAGTACGAGATTTTGTTTGGATGTTTGAGCAATTCCTTGTTTGGACACCAAATTACACGCACACATGGTCGGGAAACTTCAATGATTGACATCGGGTTACATCGAGTTTAAAACAGAGAAACAGGCCATTCAGTCCAACTGGTCTATCCCGGTGTTTATGCTCCACACGAGCCTCCTCCCTCCCCACTCCATCTCACCCTATCCTTCTATCCCTTTCTCCCTCATGTGTTTATCCAGCTTCCCCTTAAATCCATCCACACTATTCCCCTCGACTACTCCTTGTGGGAGTGAGTTCCACATTCTCACCACTCTCTGGGTAAAGAAGTTTCTCCTGAATTCCAGATTGGATTTATTAGACACTATCTTATATTTATGGCCCCTAGTTCTGGTCTCCCCCCACAAGTGGAAATATCTTCTCTACGTCTACCCTATCGAACCCTTTCATAATCTTAAACACCTCCATCAGGTCACCCCTCAGTCTTCTCTTTTCTAGAGAAAAGATCCCCAGCCTGTTCAGTCTTTCCTGATAGTTATAAACCTCTCAGTTCTGATATCATCCTGGTAAATATTTAATATAAATGCCTCTATAACCTTTTTAGAATATGGAGACCAGAACTGTTCACATTACTCCAAGTGTGGTCTAACCAAGGTATATGGAGACCAGAACTGTGCACAATGCTCCAAGTGTGGTCCAACCAAGGTATATGGAGACCAGAACTGTGCACAGTGCTCCAAGTGTGGTCCAACCAAGGTATACGGAGACCAGAACTGTGCGCAGTGCTCCAAGTGTGGTCCAACTAAGGTATACGGAGACCAGAACTGTGCACAGTGCTCCAAGTGTGGTCTAACTAAGGTATACGGAGACCAGAACTGTGCACAGTGCTCCAAGTGTGGTCTAACCAAGGTATATGGAGACCAGAACTGTTCTCAGTGCTCCAAGTGTGGTCTAACCAAGGTATATGGAGACCAGAACTGTGCACAGTGCTCCAAGTGTGGTCTAACTAAGGTATACGGAGACCAGAACTGTTCACAGTGCTCCAAGTGTGGTCTAACCCAGGTATATGGAGACCAGAACTGTGCACAGTGCTCCAAGTGTGGTCTAACCAAGGTATATGGAGACCAGAACTGTGCACAGTGCTCCAAGTGTGGTCTAACCAAGGTTTATGGAGTCCAGAACTGTACATAGTACTCTAAGTTTGGTCTAACCAAGGTTTCATACAAGTTTAACATAACTTCTCTGCTTTTCAATTCTATCCCTCTCAAACCCAATGCTTGGTTTGCCCTTTTTGTGGCCTTATAACCTGTGATGCTACTTCTAGTGATTTGTGTATCTGTACCCCCAGATCCCTCTGCTCCTCCACCCCATTTGGACTCTTATTATCCAAGCAGTATGTGGCCTCTTAATTCTTCCTACCATAATGCACCACCTCACACTTATCTATATTGAAGTTAATATTGTGTAAGTTTATTAATGTCTTCCTGCATTATTTCGCAGTCCTCCGCAGCATTAACTGCACCCCCCAATTTGGTGTCGTCCGCGAAATTTGAAATTGTACTTCTAATTCTTGAATCCAAATCTTTTGTGTAAATTGTAAACAACAGTGGTCCCAGTACCGACCCCTGTGGAACACCACTTCGCAACTTTTGCCAGTCTGAGTAGCTACGCTTTCACCCCCGACTCTCTGTTATCTGTTTTGTAGCCAGCTTGCTATCCATTCTGCTACCTCTCCCCTGACTCCACATGCTCTGTCTTTCCTCAAGAGTTTACCATGTGGTATCTAATCGAAGGCCAAGAGTAGGTCAGAGGCTGGGTATTCTGCGGCGAGTGACTCTCCTCCTGACTCCCCAAAGCCTTTCCACCATCTACAAGGCACAAGTCAGGAGTGTGATGGAATACTCTCCACTTGCCTGGATGAGTGCAGCTCCAACAACACTCGAGAAGCTCGACACCATCCAGGACAAAGCAGCCCGCTTGATTGGCACCCCATCCACCACCCTAAACATTCACTCCCTTCACCACCGGCGCACCGTGGCTGCAGTGTGGACCATCCACAGAAGCACTGCAGCAACTCGCCAAGGCTTCTTCGACAGCACCTCCCAAACCCGCGACCTCTCCCACCTCGAAGGACAAGGGCAGCAGGCACACGGGGACAACACCACCTGCACGTTCCCCTCCAAGTCGGGATGGTGTGTGACTTGGAAATATATCGGCCGTTCCTTCATTGTCGCTGGGTCAAAATCCTGGAACTCCCTTCCTAACGGCACTGTGGGAGAACCTTCACCACACGGACTGCAGCGGTTCAAGAAGGCGGCTCACCACCACCTTCTCAAGGGGCAATTAGGGATGGGCAATAAATGCCGGCCTTGCCAGCGACGCCCACATCCCATGAACGAATAAAAAAAAAAGGAACGTATAAAATTCTGACAGGGCTCGACAGAGAGGATGTTTCCCCTGGCTGGGGGGTCTAGAACGAGGGGTCACAGTCTCAGGATACAGGGGTAGGACATTTAGGACTGAGATGAGGAGAAATGTCTTCACTCAGAGGGTGGTGAACCTGTGGAATTCTCTACCACAGAAGGCAGTGGAGGCCAAGTCACTGAATATATTCAAGAAAGAGCTGGATAGATTTCTAGACGCAAAAGGCATCAAGGGGTACGGGGAGAGAGCGGGAATATGGTATTGAGATAGAGGATCAGCCATGATCATATTGAATGGCTGAGCGGGCCCGAAGGGCCGAATGGCCTACTCCTGCTCCTATCTTCTTTGTTTCTATGTTTCGAATACAAATGGCGAGTCCGGTGTAGCATAAAGTTTTCAATCAGCAGGGCATTAAATAACTAAACTTTCCTTCTCGTCTCTCTCAATAGCTAGCATCCCGTACTGAGCAGTGGACCAGAAACAATTGCCATATCAGTCTTCTTTAAACTCCATTAGTTCTTTGAACACAGATCAAGATGCGGTTTGCCATCCTTCTGTTTTCCGGCGGTGAGTCATTTAAAAAAAAAATTGTCTTCAAATTTTCATTAAAACAAATAATGGGAGGGAAAGTAGAGAGTGAGGAGGGCATAAAAAACTTACAAGGGGATATAGACAGGCTGGGTGAGTGGGCGGAGATTTGGCAGATGCAATACAATATTGGAAAATGTGAGGTAATGCTCTTTGGCAGGAAAAATCAGAGAGCAAGTTATTATCTTAATGGCGAGAAACTGGAAAGTACTGCAGTACAAAGGGATCTGGGGGTCCCAGTGCAAGAAAATCAAAAAGTTAGTATGCAGGTGCAGCAGGTGATCAAGAAGGCCAACGGAATGTTATCTTTTATTGCTCGGGGGATAGAATATAAAAACAGGGAGGTATTGCTGCAGTTATATAAGGTATTGGTGAGACCGCACCTGGAATACTGCACACAGTTTTGGTGTCCATACTTAAGAAAAGACATACTTGCTCTCGAGGCAGTACAAAGAAGGTTCACTCGGTTAATCCCGGGGATGAGGGGGTGGACATATGAGGAGAGGTTGAGTAGATTGGGACTCTACTCATTGGAGTTCAGAAGAACGAGAGACGATCTTATTGAAACATATAAGATTGTGAAGGGGCTTGATCGGGTGGATGCGGTAAGGATGTTCCCAAGGATGGGTGAAACTAGAACGAGGGGGCATAATCTTAGAATAAGGGGCTTCTCTTTCAAAACTGAGATGAGGAGAAGCTTCTTCACTCAGAGGGTGGTAGGTCTGTGGAATTTGCTGCCCCAGGAAGCTGTGGAAGCTACATCATTAGATAAATTGAAAACAGAAATCGACAGTTTCCTAGAAGTAAAGGGAATTAGGGGTTACGGGGAGCGGGCAGGAAATTGGACATGAATTTAGATTTGAGGTTAGGATCAGATCAGCCATGATCTTATTGAATGGCGGAGCAGGCTCGAGGGGCCGATTGGCCTACTCCTGCTCCTATTTCTTATGTTCTTATAACTTGTAGTGTTATGTCTCAGTACGGTTATCTCAATTTGAAACAGTGCCTTCAGAATGCTAAGGTAGGGGGGGGTGATGTTTATCTTTGCCCCACGTCTTAGAGGAAGAGATTTCCGTCTTTAATGCCCAGATGTTGAGCATCGCCTGATCGAGCGCTGATTGGAACATCTGCCGGCAGGAGGCACTCGAGCACCAGTCCCTGACTTTCCTTCCGTTGAACTCACGATCTGGCGTATTTGGTAAAATCTCACTCTTGCCCATTTAGAAGCCCATCTTCGGAAACGAGTGACAGGATTAGGTCATTCCGCTCCTGGGGCCTCGTCCACCAATCCATTAGATCATGGTTGATCTGCGTCTTAACTCCACTTGCCCGCCTTGGTTCCGATATCCCTTAATACCCTGACCGGACAAACATTCATCAATCTCAGGTCTGAAGTGCTTTATTGACTGAGCCTCATCCGTATTTTTTTTTGAAGGAGAGAGGTCCAGATTTCACTGGAGCGGAAATGGAGGAGATTTACGGGGACGTTGCCAGGGCTGGAGAGTTTTAGCTGTGAGGAAAGATTGGATAGGCTGGGGTTGTTCTCCTTGGAACTGAGGAGGCTGAGGGGAGGTTTAATTGAGGTGTACAAAATTATGACGGGACGAGATAGAGTGGATAGGAAGGATCTATTTCCCTTAGCGGAGAGGTCAATAACCAGGGGGCATAGATTTAAAGTGATTGGGAGAAGGATTAGAGGGGAGCTGAGGAGAAATGTTTTCACCCAGAGGGTGGTGGGGGTCTGGAACTCACTGCCTGAGAGGGTGGGAGAGGCAGAAACCCTCAACTCATTTAAAAAGTACCTGGATGTGCCCCTGAAGAGCCGTGAGCTACAGGGATACGGACCGAGTGTGGGAAAGTGGGATTGGGCGGGATGGCTCTTTTTCGGCCGGTACAGACACAATGGGCAGAATGGCCTCCTTCTGTGCCGTTCATTTCCACGATTCCATGATTTCCACTCCCGTTAATGTGAACAATTGCTTCCTGACATCACCCCCGAACGGCCGAGCTCTAATTTTAAGGTTCTGCCCCCTTGTTCTGGACTCCCCCCACCAGAGGAAATAGTTTTATTATTCATTCATGGGATGTGGGCGTCGCTGGCGAGGCCGGCATTTATTGCCCATCCCTAATTGCCCCTTGAGAAGGTGGTGGTGAGCCGCCTTCTTGAACCGCTGCAGTCCGTGTGGTGACGGTTCTCCCACAGTGCTGTTAGGAAGGGAGTTCCAGGATTTTGACCCAGCGACGATGAAGGAACGGCCGATATATTTCCAAGTCGGGATGGTGTGTGACTCGGAGGGGAACGTGCAGGTGGTGTTGTCCCCATGTGCCTGCTGCCCTTGTCCTTCTAGGTGGGAGAGGTCGCGGGTTTGGGAGGTGCTGTCGAAGAAGCCTTGGCGAGTTGCTGCAGTGCATCCTGTGGATGGTCCACACTGCAGCCACGGTGCGCCGGTGGTGAAGGGAGTGAATGTTTAGGGTGGTGGATGGGGTGCCAATCAAGCGGGCTGCTTTGTCCTGGATGGTGTCGAGCTTCCTGAGTGTTGTTGGAGCTGCACTCATCCAGGCAAGTGGAGATGGCCGAGCGAGCCACTCAGTTGTTCAGAGAAGGCGTCTCACCACCACCTTCTCGAGGGACAATAAATGCTGGCTCTGCCAGTGCTACTCACGTTCCATGAACAAAAATTACTGTACAATGAGCGTCAGAAAAGGCAACGGATGCAATGCGGACTCAATCACACACACACATGTGTGTGGGCACCCGGTCCATGGGGTAAAGTTAAATACAGTTTTACAAGTCACTTAATAAAATAAATCCCGCCGCGTGAGCCTTCCAGACGTTTGGAGCAAATGGCCAGGAGAAGGAAACATTGCATTAAGCAGACAAAATATTACCGAGTCCAGAGGAGTGCTGCGTTCTTGCTTGTTGCTGCACCGTCGGAACAAATCAGTGATTTTTACATCGAGACGATCGGACGAGGAGGATGCATCATTGGATGAGCCAGCTTTTTTCACCAGATGGCTATTTATATTTTTTTCTTTCTCTTCTCCAGCCCTTCTTCTTGTCGGTGACACTGCGGCTACTGGAGGTTAGTGTCAAATGATAATTGAAATATTTATGGTGCGAAATATTTTTATAAAAAACATAATGATCGAGGCGAGAATGTGCATTGATTGCTTTCAATTCTGGGCACCTTAATTTAGACGAATTCGTATTCGCTTTGGTTATATATTGTTAAAGAAATATAAACTAAAGGGTACAATTTTAAAGGGGGTGCAGGAACAGAGAGACCTGGGGGTGTGTGTACACAAATCTTCGAAGGGGGCAGGACAGGTTGAGAAGGCATATGGGATCCTGGGCTTTATTAATAGAGGCACAGAGTACAAAAGCAAGGGAGTGATGCTAAACCCTTTATAAAACACTGGGTTGGACCTCAGCTGGAGAATTGGGTCCAGTTCTGGGCCCCGCTCTTTAGGAAAGATGTGAAGGCCTTAGAGAGGGTGCAGAGGAGATTTACCAGAATGGTTCCAGGGATGAGGGACCTCAGTTACACGTCGGGAAGCTGTGAACTTGGAGCAGAACCAGTGTTTTATAAAGGGTTTAGCATGACTTCCTTGCTTTCGTACTCTGTGCCTCTATTAATAAAGCCCAGGGTCCCGTCTGGTGCAACCTTCTGAAAGCATGGCCATCGCCCGCACACCAATTGTTGATTTTTGTCTCAGAGTTACTCCACCTACGACTGGTGGATGGCGAGAGCGTCTGCTCTGGCAGAGTCGAGGTGTTTTACAATGAGACGTGGGGGACCATTTGCGATGACTACTGGGACATGGCGGACGCCGTCGTCGTTTGCCGTCAGCTGAACTGCGGCTTTGCCGAATCGGCGAGGGGGTCAGCTCAGTTCGGAGAAGGTACCGAAGAGATCTGGCTGGATGATGTCGAGTGCCTTGGAACTGAGACGAATCTACAGCAGTGCAAAATCAGGCCAGTCGGAGAACATAACTGTAATCACGTGGAAGATGCTGGTGTTATATGCGATGCTGGTAAGTTATATCTAATCTATCCATCTATCTATTTATATATCTATCTCTCTATCTATCTATCTATCTATCCATCTATCTATCTATCTATCTATTTATCTCTGTATCTGTCTATCTATCCATCTATCTGTCTATTTATCTATCCATCTGTCTATCTATCTATTTATCTCTATATCTATCTATCTCTCTATCTATCTATCTCTATATCTATCTCTCTATCTATCTCTACATCTATCTATCTTTCGTCTATCTACCTACCTGTTTGTTTGTCTACCATCATCTCTCGATCTATCTATCTATCTATTCTCCGATCTATCCATCTATCTATCTATCTATCTATCTATCTATCTATCTGTCCATCTATCTATCCATCCATCTCTATCTATCTATCTCTCAATCTATCCATCTATCTGTCTATCTATCTATCTATCTATCTATCTATCTATCTATCTATCTATCTTTCTATCTATCTATCCATCTATCTCTATCTATCTATCTCTCAATCTATCCATCTATCTGTCTATCTATCTATCTATCTATCTATCTATCTATCTATCTATCTATCTCTATCTCTATCTATCTCTATCTCTATCCATTTATCTCTATCCATCTATCGATTTTCCTATCTATCTATCTATCTATCTATCTATCTATCTATCTATCTATCTATCTATCTATCTATCTATCTATCTATCTATCTCTATCTCTATCTATCTCTATCTCTATCCATTTATCTCTATCCATCTATCGATTTTCCTATCTATCTATCTATCTATCTATCTATCTATCTATCTATCTATCTATCTATCTATCTATCTATCTATCTATTATCTCTCCACCATCTCTCAGTCTATCCATCCATCTATTCTCCTATCTATCTCTATCTATCTATCTCTCGATCTATCCATCAATCTATTCTCCTATCTATCTCTTCATCTCTATCTCTACATTTACAGATTTAGAGACCCAGCAGTATTTGTAAAGTTGCAGTAACATGTCACAATTATTAATGCAGCAACACGGAGCCCAATATTGGATGAGGCGTGAAACAGGCAACAGGTGAGATACTGCCCGTGTTTCATTCCTTCCCAAATCAAATTTCACCCCTTTAGTTTCTTCCCCCCCCCCATGCCCTCCTCCCCCACTATTGTTCCAGACCAAGCCCCGAGACCTGTGATCTACAATGGTCGAAGATTTGATGTGTTTATCAAAGGCGAGGACCTTCAGATCAAATGCACAACCCAAGGCTTCTACTCGTCTACAATGTTCTATCTCTACAAGGAAAACCCTGAAACTCCGATCATGTCCAAAGCCACCACCACCAGGGATTACACTGTTACATTTGACATCCTGAACATCAGCAAAGAAAACGAAGGGAATTACACCTGCAGTTACGATGCCGAAATGGCCGGGAAGTCATACAAATCAGGAAAGAGCGACCCCATTGAGGTTATCCTGAAAGGTGAGTGGAACTCAAATTTTTTTTTATTATTCGTTCATGGGATGTGGGCGTCGCTGGCGAGGCCGGCATTTATTGCCCGTCCCTAATTGCCCCTTGAGAAGGTGGTGGTGAGCCGCCTTCTTGAACCGCTGCAGTCCGTGTGGTGAAGGTTCTCCCACAGTGCCGTTAGGAAGGGAGTTCCAGGATTTTGACCCAGCGACGATGAAGGAACGGCCGATATATTTCCAAGTCGGGATGGTGTGTGACTCGGAGGGGAACGTGCAGTTGGTGTTGTTCCCATGTGCCTGCTGCCCTCGTCCTTCTAGGTGGGAGAGGTCGCGGGTTTGGGAGGTGCTGTCGAAGAAGCCTTGGCGAGTTGCTGCAGTGCATCCTGTGGATGGTCCACACTGCAGCCACGGTGCGCCGGTGGTGAAGGGAGTGAATGTTTAGGGTGGTGGATGGGGTGCCAATCAAGCGGGCTGCTTTGTCCTGGATGGTGTCGAGCTTCTTGAGTGTTGTTGGAGCTGCACTCATCCAGGCAAGTGGAGAGTATTCCAACACACTCCTGACTTGTGCATTGTAGATGGTGGAAAGGCTTTGGGGAGTCAGGAGGTGAGTCACTCACCGCAGAATACCCAGCCTCTGACCTGCTCTTGTAGCCACAGTATTTATATGGCTGGTCCAGTTAAGTTTCTGGTTAATGGTGACCCACAGGATATTGATGGTGGGGGATTCGGAGATGGTAATGCCGTTGAATGTCAAGGGGAGGTGGTTAGACTTTCTCTTGTTAGAGATGGTCATTGTCTGGTGCCATTAGGTGACGGCCGTTCATCCAACTGAGTCCACGTTGTCTCAATTTGAAAATGGACGTCTTTAATCGTTACAGGGTCAGTCCGTGAATTTTTGCGGCATCAAAGGTGTAAAAGAAACACCCCCCTTGCTGGTGATTCTGGAGATGGAATGGCTTTGCAAGTTTAACCGTTGCATTTCTGCTTTGCACTGGTGTCTCACTGCCGGTAGAAACCCAAGGGGTAACTTTTATCAAGTCAAAATCGGTTGAAACGGGCTCCCGACCACTCCCTGCACTGCCCTCAGGGTCACCGTATCGGCCCCTTACCTGACAAGAGAGCGAAGAATCTGTCCTGCAATTAAGTCAGTCGAAATTGAAACGAAGGGGAGTGTAACGTGGGCTGCCCATTTGTTATCGTCCACTTTGAGTTTCTGCGCAAGAGGGATTAATACTCCATTTGTGTTTTAGTTTCTCAAGACCAGAACACTTGGAATCATAGAATCATAGAAAGATCACAGCATGGAAGGAGGCCGTTCGGCCCATCGAGTCCGTGCCGGCTCTGTGCAAGAGCAATCCAGCCAGTCCCACTCCCCCGCCCTCTCCCGGTAGCCCCTGCACATTTAATCCCTTTCAAGTCCTTATCCAGTTCCCTTTTGAAGGCCATGATTGAATCTGCCTCCACCACCCCCTCGGGCAGTGCATTCCAGATCCTAACCACTCGCTGGGTAAAAAAGTTTCTCCTCATGTCACCTTTGGTTCTTTTGTCAATCACCTTAAATCTATGTCCTCTGGTTCTTGACCCTTCCGCCAATGGGAGCAGTTTCTCTCTATGTACTCTGTCTAGACCCTTCATGATTTTGAACACCTCAATCAAATCTCCTCTCAACCATCTCTGTTCCAAGGAGAACAACCCCAGCTTCTCCAGTCTATCCACATAACTAAAGTCCCTCATCCCTGGAATCATTCTGGTAAATCTCCTCTGCACCCTCTCTAAGGCCTTCACATCTTTCCTAAAGTGCGGTGCCCAGAACTGGAGACAATACTCTAGTTGTGGCCAAACCAGTATTTTATAAAGGTTCATCATGACTTCCATACTTTTTGTAAATGATTGATGGCTATTTGCATGTTTCGGGCAGGAACAAATTGTCCTCATCCTTGAGAACGTCTATTTTTACTAATCTGTAAGACATTAATTTAAACGGAAAACCTAATTTTAAAAAAATTAGTTCATGGGATGTGGGCATCGCTGGCGAGGCCAACATTTATTGCCCATCCCTAATTGCCCCTTGAGAAGGTGGTGGTGAGCCGCCTTCTTGAACCGCTGCAGTCCGTGTGGTGAAGGTTCTCCCACAGTGCCGTTAGGAAGGGAGTTCCAGGATTTTGACCCAGCGACGATGAAGGAACGGCCGATATATTTCCAAGTCGGGATGGTGTGTGACTCGGAGGGGAACGTGCAGGTGGTGTTGTTCCCATGTGCCTGCTGCCCTTGTCCTTCTAGGTGGGAGAGGTCGCGGGTTTGGGAGGTGCTGTCGAAGAAGCCTTGGCGAGTTGCTGCAGTGCATCCTGTGGATGGTCCACACTGCAGCCACTGTGCTCCGGTGGTGAAGGGAGTGAATGTTTAGGGTGGTGGATGGGGTACCAATCAAGCGGGCTGCTTTGTCCTGGATGGTGTCGAGCTTCTCGAGTGTTGTTGGAGCTGCACTCATCCAGGCAAGTGGAGAGTATTCCATCACACTCCTGACTTGTGCCTTGTAGATGGTGGAAAGGCTTTGGGGAGTCAGGAGGTGAGTCACTCGCCGCAGAATACCCAGCCTCTGACCTGCTCTTGCAGCCACAGTATTTATATGGCTGGTCCAGCAATAAAGTTGAAAGTTGTTTCTTTTAAGCTTATTGCGAGTAATACGTTATAAACCATAACCGATCTTTTCCCCCTTCACCACCGGCGCACCGTGGCTGCAGTGTGGACCATCCACAGGATGCACTGCAGCAACTCGCCAAGGCTTCTTCGACAGCACCTCCCAAACCCGCGACCTCTCCCACCTAGAAGGACAAGGGCAACATGGGAACAACACCACCTGCACGTTCCCCTCCAAGTCACACACCATCCCCACTTGGAAATATATCGGCCGTTCCTTCATCGTCGCTGGGTCAAAATCCTGGAACTCCCTTCCTAACGGCACTGTGGGAGAACCTTCACCACAAGGGCAGCAGGTTTTACCGAACGCTGTAAGGCAATCAGGGTACGTCATACCATTATGCCTGACATACGTGACCTTTAGTCAAGTCAATCAAAACTGAGCAGCGTCGACTAAGACTCGTGCTCTCCTGAATTAGTTTGGCCCCTCTTGCAATTTTACATGTTGAAAAGTAATGCAGTACCTGAAGCTGCTTCACTGAATTCACATTGACGTTTCCTCTTTTTATTCCAGACTTCTTGCTGCCACCAACCGTGACCTTGAATCGAATGTCCAATTTTCTCGTACAGGGGCAAAGCATTAGCATCAGATGCGAGGCACCTGAGCAATTTGATGACTGCACGTTTTACCTGTACAAAGACAGTGCAGATAATGCTGTCAGTGTCCTGACCGCTCCTGACTTGTCCTCCAGTGTTTTGTTTAACATCTCAGACTTGGTGAAAAGTGACGAGGGGAGTTATTTCTGCAGATATCAAGCCTTATTGTCCAAACGATTTTATTTCAATTCATCGATCAGCAGCACTATAAATATTACCGTGCAAGGTAAGTGCAAAATACATAAAACCAGGATGTCTACTTTGCAGACAGCAGGCAGTGATAGATCCATCGAATCATAAAAAGGCGTCAAAAATGATGGAATACTCTCCACTTGCCTGGATGAGTGCAGCTCCAACAACACTCAAGAAGCTCGACACCATCCAGGGCAAAGCAGCCCGCTTGATTGGCACCCCATCCACCACCCTAAACATTCACTCCCTTCACCACCGGCGCACCGTGGCTGCAGTGTGGACCATCCACAGGATGCACTGCAGCAACTCGCCAAGGCTTCTTCGACAGCACCTCCCAAACCCGCGACCTCTCCCACCTAGAAGGACAAGGGCAGCAGGCACATGGGGACAACACCACCTGCACGTTCCCCTGCAAGTCACACACCATCCCGACTTGGAAATATATCGGCCGTTCCTTCATCGTCGCTGGGTCAAAATCCTGGAACTCCCTCCCTAACAGCACTGTGGGAGAACCTTCACCACACGGACTGCAGCGGTTCAAGAAGGCGGCTCACCACCACCTTCTCAAGGGGCAATCAGGGATGGGCAATAAATGCCGGCCTCGCCAGCGACGCCCACATCCCATGAACGAATAATAAAAAAAGAAACCCCCGCCCCCGGCCCGCTGCTGATGATTCTGGAGATGGAATGGCTTTCCAAATTTAACTATTGCATTTCTGGTTTGCATTGGTGTTACACTGCCAGCTAAAACCCAAGAGGTAACTTTTACCAATCAAAATTGGGTGGAGGCGTGAAACGGGCACCCAGCCCCTCCCTGCACTGCCCTCAGAGTCACCGTATCGGCCCCTTACCCGACAAGAGTGCGAAGAATCTGTCTTACAATGAAGTCAGTGGAAATTAAAATAAAGGCGAGTGTAACATTGGCTGACAACTTGTTATTGTCTGCTTTGCAATGGTGCCCAAGAGCGATTTATACCCCATTTATGTTTTATCTTCTCAAGATCAGAACATTTAGAATCATAGAAAGATCACAGCGTAGAAGGAGGCCGTTCGGCCCATCGAGTCCGAGCCGGCTCTCTGCAAGAGCAATCCGGCCAGTCCCACTCCCCCGCCCTCTCCCCGTCGCCCTGCCAATTTTTTCCTTTCGAGTCCTTATCCAGTTCCCTTTTGAAGGCCATGATTGAATCTGCCTCCACCACCCCCTCGGGCAGTGCATTCCAGATCCTAACCACTCGCTGGGTAAAAATGTTTTTCCTCATGTCGCCTTTGGTTCTTTTGCCAATCACCTTAAATCTGCGTCCTCTGGTTCTTGACCCTTCCTCCAATGGGAACAGTTTCTCTCTATCTACTCTGTCTAGACCCTTCATGATTTTGAACACCTCGATCAAATCTCCTCTCAACCGTCTCTGTTCCAAGTAGAACAACCTCGGCTTCCATATTGCTTCACTCAGTAGACTCCACCCACCAAAGGAAATAGTTTCTCTCTATCTACGCTATCAAATCCTTCAATCATCTTTAAACACCTCAATTAGATCCCACCTCAATCTTCTGTACTCAAGGGAACATGAGCCTTGTCTCTGCGACCTGTCCTCTCTTTTAGCCCGGGTACCATTCTGGTGAATCTGCCCTGCGCCCCCTCCAAGGCCAGTACGTCCTCCCTGAGCAACTGAATGCAGTACTCTAATCTCGAACGGACTCTTGCTCGCGATCCCTCGAAAAATACCTGGACGCGCACCCGAAGAGCCGTGACCTGCAGGGCAACGGACCAAGTGCGGGATTAGGCTGGGTGGCTCGTTTCTCGGCCGGCGCGGACACGAAGGGCCGAACGGCCTCCTTCTGTGTAAATTTCTATCTCTATTTAGACAACGTTACATCAATGAAGCATAGTACAAAATCTTTGCATTTCTTTGACAATTGTTTATCGACACACATAGAGAGTCAAGAAACGGTGATGGTTTCTCTCAGCCGTTTGATTCAAGCTGCAGGAATCACCTTTATTTGGCATTTTGTTCCTTCTTTTCCGAAATAGCGCGCGCGTCTCAAATATTCCACGGGAATGGGCGCAAAGCGGGCGGGAGCGCATTGGCCGCCCGTTATCGGCACGGCCCGATATTGGGTCCCATTGACTGAAATGGGCGCAAAACAGGCGGCCAATGAGATACCGAAACCACTTAGCGCGTGCGCCCTGGCCGAATTTCTCCAACCCGTCCCTCCGCGCCACGCGCAAAACGCCCGCCCTCGCTGCTTTCACACTTGCAAACCTCTCTTTCAGATGACGTGCAGCTCAGGCTCGCGAACAAAGATAGCGACTGCTCTGGGATGGTGGAGATCTACTACAACGGGACTTGGGGACGAGTCTGCGGAGACCGGTGGAACATCGCGGAAGCGCAGGTCGTCTGCAGGCAGCTCGGCTGCGGTTTCGTCAAGAGCACCTCGCGCGGCGATCGCTCTCCCACCGGGCGCGCGGCCGCTCGGCTGAACCACGTCCACTGTCAGGGGACGGAGACGCTTTTGTGGAAGTGTTACTCGTTCACCTGGGCCGAAATATCGTGCTTCAGTTCCTTCAGAGCGGAAGTGACTTGTTCAGGTAAAGGTCGGGGGAGATGTGCAAAGAGTGCAAACCACCGGATATTTTAGCAGCGAAACAACACAGGGGCCAAAGTCCATCCAGTTCACCTTCTGCCGTCCTGGTAGGCTCAAGGTGCAATGATAAAGGAACCGTTGACAATATACTCACATTTATGCACCTGAGCAGGGATATCTTCAATTCAAACAATGTGCAACCTCCACTTCTTAAAGTCTACGCACTTCAGGAGTCTTTAGGAGCAGAAATTAAACATTCAGCCTCTCTCATTCCAACAAACATTCAGGCGTAGCAAGCAGTTAGGAAGGCGAATGGTATGTTGGCTTTCATTGCAAGAGGATTTGAGTACAGGAGCAGGGATGTCTTACTGCAGTTATACAGGGCCTTGGTGAGACCACATCTGGAGTATTGTGTGCAGTTTTGGTCTCCTTATCTGAGGAAGGATGTCCTTGCCATGGAGGGAGTGCAGCGAAGGTTCACCAGACTGATTCCTGGGATGGCAGGGGCTGTCGTATGAGGAGAGATTGGGTCGACTCGGCCTGTATTCACTCGAGTTTAGAAGAATGAGAGGGGATCTCATCGAAACGTATAAAATTCTGACGGGGCTCGACAGACTGGACGCAGGGAGGATGTTTCCCCTGGCTGGGAAGGGTCCAGAACGAGGGGTCACAGTCTCAGGATACGGGGGGTAGGACATTTAGGAGTGAGATGAGGAGAAATTTCTTCACTCAGAGGGTGGTGAACCTGTGGAATTCTCTACCACAGAAGGCAGTGGAGGCCAAGTCACTGAATATATTTAAGAAGGAGCTGGATAGATTTCTAGACGCAAAAGGCATCAAGGGGTACGGGGAGAGAGAGCGGGAATATGGTATTGAGATAGAGGATCAGACATGATCATATTGAATGGTAGAGCAGGCTCGAAGGGCCGAATGGCCTACTCCTGCTCCTATTTTCTATGTTTCTAACATCTTTACCCAGGGATATGGGCCAAGTGCAGGAAATTGGGACGAGCTTAGTGGTATAAACTGGGCGACATGGACATGTTGGGCCGAAGGGCCTGTTTCCATGTTGTAACTTCTATGATTCTATGATTCTATCTTTGTCCTTCACATGTGCTTAGAACTTAATTTGCGAATGCTGTAACCCATTTGCATCATTACCCTCAGTCAAAATATTATATTTTCCATTCGCCAAACTGTACAATAATTCGGGCTGGCCTCTTAAGCAGTTATAACCGGTCACTCTATTTGACATTTTATGATTCAGTTAAACATTTCTAATGAAGGTTTCGTAGAATTGTCCATGACAATACACGGACTGCCTTCTGAATCATCCTGCATCTTCAGCCGACTGTACTATATTATACTATACTATATTACATTAGACTGTACCCTGCTATACTATACCATACTCTACGATACTATGCTATACGACACTATACCATATCACATTTTTTTTTATTCGTTCATGGGATGTGGGCGTCGCTGGCGAGGCCGGCATTTATTGCCCGTCCCTAATTGCCCCTTGAGAAGGTGGAGGTGAGCCGCCTTCTTGAACCGCTGCAGTCCGTGAGGTGAAGGTTCTCCCACAGTGCTGTTAGGAAGGGAGTTCCAGGATTTTGACCCAGTGACGATGAAGGGACGGCCGATATATTTCCAAGTCGGGATGGTGTGTGACTTGGAGGGGAACGTGCAGCTGGTGTTGTCCCCATGTGCCTGCTGCTCTTGTCCTTCTAGGTGGGAGAGGTCGCGGGTTTGGGAGGTGCTGTCGAAGAAGCCTTGGCGAGTTGCTGCAGTGCATCCTGTGGATGGTCCACACTAGTATAACGTAGTGTAATGTAGCATAGAATAGTATAGTAGAGTATAGTCTAGTCTATTGTAGTCTAGTCTGGTCTACCATAGCATATCATAGCAGAGTATTGGAGAATACTATATTATATATTGTTCAACGGCATTACCATCGCCGAATCCCCCACCATCAACATCCTGGGGGTCACCATTGACCAGAAACTTAACTGGACCAGCCATATAAATACTGTGGCTACAAGAGCAGGTCAGAGGCTGGGTATTCTGCGGCGAGTGACTCACCTCCTGACTCCCCAAAGCCTTTCCACCATCTACAAGGCACAAGTCAGGAGTGTGATGGAATACTCTCCACTTGCCTGGATGAGTGCAGCTCCAACAACACTCGAGAAGCTCGACACCATTCAGGACAAAGCAGCCCGCTTGATTGGCACCCCATCCACCACCCTAAACATTCACTCCCTTCACCACCGGCGCACCGTGGCTGCAGTGTGCACCATCCACAGGATGCACTGCACCAACTCGCCAAGGCTTCTTCGACAGCACCTCCCAAACCCGCGACCTCTCCCACCTCGAAGGACGAGGGCAGCAGGCACATGGGGACAACACCACCTGCACGTTCCCCTCCGAGTCACACACCATCCCGACTTGGAAATATATCGGCCGTCCCTTCATCGTCGCTGGGTCAAAATCCTGGAACTCCCTTCCTAACAGCACTGTGGGAGAACCGTCACCACACGGACTGCAGCGGTTCAAGAAGGCGGCTCACCACCACCTTCTCAAGGGGCAATTAGGGACGGGCAATAAATGCCGGCCTTGCCAGCGACGCCCACATCCCATGAATGAATTAAAAAAAAATTACCATACTTTACTATACTATACTATACTATACTACACTCTGTCATATGATAGACAACCTCAGGAATTCCCAAAACGCTGCACAGTCAATGAATTACTTTTGAAGTGTAGCTGTGTGAAGACTCAGCAGTTGATCTGTTTGCTGGCCAAGGAGGTGGTGCTATGCTTCAGAGCATGGACAGGTCGATGGGACTTCAGTTGTAACATTTCCTGCAAGGTGCCTATCGACAATGCAGCACCCCCTCAGTGCTGTACTGTCGTGTCAGTTGAGATTTACCATGAAGCCCCGTTGTAATCTCTGAACACACATCACCTTCTGATTCAGACACGAATGCTGCAATTAAGCCATCGCTCTTGCATGTTAAGCTTATCCAGTCGTAGGTTAATTTTAGCTAAAATCTTGACTTCATCGCCGGGAAAAAAAGTTCTCCAGATGACAAAGCAATGGAACGCATTGCCTGAAAGGGCGGTGGAAGCAGATTCAATTGTAACTTTCAAAAGTGAATTGAATGTATTCGAAGAGGAATAAAAACACAGACCTTGGGGGTAAGAGCCCAGAAGTGGGGTTAATTAGACCATTCCTTCAAAGAGTAGGACAGGCTAAACGACTTCCTTCTGTGGTTCATGATTCTATAATCCAATCAAGGGATATGAATCAAAGGAAATGAAATAGATTTGAGGTGAAGATATAATTGAATGTCATAGGAACATAGGAACAGGAGGAGGCCATTCAGCCCCTCGTCCCCGATCCGCCATTCGATAAGATCATGGCTGATCTGTGATCTAACTCCATATACCTGCCTTTGGCCCATATCCCTTCATACCCTTTGGTTGCCAAAAAGCTATCTATCTCAGATTTAAATTTAGCAATTGAGCTAGTATCAATTGCCGTTTGCGGAAGAGAGTTCCAAACTTCTACCACCCTTTGTGTGTAGAAATGTTTTCTAATCTCGCTCCTGAAAGGTCTGGCTCTAATTTTTAGACTGTGCCCCCTACTCCTAGAATCCCCAACCAGCGGAAATAGTTTCTCTCTATCCACCCTATCCGTTCCCCTTAATATCTGATAAACTTCGATCAGATCACCCCTTAACCTTCGAAACTCCGGAGAATACAACCCCCAATTTGTGTAATCTCTCCTCGTAACTTAACCCTTGAAGTCCGGGTATCATTCCAGTAAACCTACGCTGCACTCCCTCCAAGGCCAATATGTCCTTCCGAAGGTGCGGTGCCCAGAACTGCTCACAGTGCTCCAGGTGCGGTCTAACCAGGGTTTTGTATGGCAGCCTGGAGCAAGATTAATGACACTTCCGTTCCCTTTGGAAAACGAACTATATTTAACAAGCGACTGATCGCAATACCGTTGGCACCATTAAATAAAACCCGGATAAATGTCAGTTGAGAACCAGGGTTATGGGGTGGCGTTCTGGAATTTGCTTTTATAGCGATCGAGACTAGTGTCCCACTCAGGAGGCATCAACAGGTGGATTGCCGTTAGGGGAACGATGCATTGATGACTTCCATCTTCCAATGTGTTGATATAGGCATAAGTTGACATGATTTCATCTGTTCACCTTTGACGTTTGACGCCATATTTAATTTTTTCTCCCTCAGATCAACCCTTCAAACCAGTCATTTCTATGTTTCGCTTGCCGAGTGTTTTCATGCGGGGTGAGAACGTCACAGTGCAGTGTCAGTTCCCTGCTTTCTACGTCGGCAGCCAGATGTTCCTGCACAGAGTCGGGGAGAAAAATGCACTTTTGTCCATGCCGGTGTTGGAGAACGAAAACTCGGTGAACTTCACCATTATAAATATCCAAAGCAAGCAAACCGGGAACTACACCTGCAGCTATGATATGGACATATCAGAACTGATTTTCAATTCGGAACACAGCGACCCTAAGATGATCACTGTTAAAGGTTAGGACCGTGAGGCTTTTTGTTTTATTCGTTCATGGGATGTGGGCGTCGCTGGCGAGGCCGGCATTTATTGCCCCATCCCTGATTGCCCCTTGAGAAGGTGGCGGTGAGCCGCCTTCTTGAACCGCTGCAGTCCGTGTGGTGAAGGTTCTCCCACAGTGCTGTTAGGAAGGGAGTTCCAGGATTTTGACCCAGCGACGATGAAGGAACGGCCGATATATTTCCAAGTCGGGATGGTGTGTGACTTGGAGGGGAACGTGCAGGTGGTGTTGTCCCCATGTGCCTGCTGCCCTTGTCCTTCTAGGTGGGAGAGGTCGCGGGTTTGGGAGGTGCTGTCGAAGAAGCCTTGGCGAGTTGCTGCAGTGCATCCTGTGGATGGTCCACACTGCAGCCACGGTGCGCCGGTGGTGAAGGGAGTGAATGTTTAGGGTGGTGGATGGGGTGCCAATCAAGCAGGCTGCTCTGCCCTGGATGGTGTCGAGCTTCTCGAGTGTTGTTGGAGCTGCACTCATCCAGGCAAGTGGAGAGTATTCCATCACACTCCTGACTTGTGCCTTGTAGATGGTGGAAAGGCTTTGGGGAGTTAGGAGGTGAGACTGAAACATATGGAGCAATTTTAACCTATCCTGTCTGTCATGATACTGATGAGATTGGGCGCAGCCCTGGTTTATACACTGCACCCGATTTTACACTCCATTAAAGTCAATGGAGTGTACTGTTGGGCGAGGTGCAAATTCTGTGTTGCCATGTGTTTTCTGACGGACGTGTTCGGTTAATAGTACCAGGGTTGTCTTCAGGAGAAGAATTGTGACCCTACGATAATATTTAGGAACACAGGAACAGGAGTAGGCCATTCAGCCCCTCGAGCCTGCTCCGCCATTTGATAAGATCATGGCTGATCTGTGATCTAACTCCATATACCTGCCTTTGGCCCATATCCCTTAATACCTTTGGTTGCCAAAAAGCTACCTATCTCAGATTTAAATTTAGCAATTGAGCTAGCATCAATTGCCATTTGCGGAAGAGAGTTCCAAACTTCTACCACCCTTTGTGTGTAGAAATGTTTTCTGATCTCGCTCCTGAAAGGTCTGGCTCTAATTTTTAGACTGTGCCCCCTACTCCTAGAATCCCCAACCAGCAGAAATAGTTTCTCTCTATCCACCCTATCTGTTCCCCTTAATATCTTATAAGCTTCGATCAGATCACCCCTTAACCTTCGAAACTCTAGAGAATACAACCCCAATTTGTGTAATCTCTCCTTGTAACTTAACCCTTGAAGTCCGGGTATCATTCTAGTAAACCTACGCTGCACTCCCTCCAAGGCCAATATGTCCTTCCGAAGGTGCGGTGCCCAGAACTGCTCACAGTACTCCAGGTGCGGTCTAACCAGGGTTTTGTGTAGCTGCCGCATAACTTCTGCCCCCTTGTACTCCAGTCCTCGAGATATAAAGGCCAGCATTCCATTAGCCTTATTGATTATTTTCTGCACTTGTTCATGACACTTCAACGATCGATGTACCTGAACCCCTGAGTCCCTTTGGACATCCACTGTTTTTAACTTTTTACCATTTAGAAAGTCCCCTGTTCTATCCTTTTTTGATCCAAAGTGGATGACCTCACATTTGCCTACATTGAATTCCATTAGCCAGAGTTTTGCCCATTCACCTAATCTATCAATATCCCTTTGTAATTTTATGTTTCCATCGACACTGCTTACAATGCCACCAATCTTTGTGTCATCGGCAAACTTAGATATGAGACTTTCTATGCCTTCATCTAAGTCGCTAATAAATATTGTGAATAATTGAGGCCCCAAGACAGATCCCTGCGGGACTCCACTAGTCACATCCTGCCAATGTGAGCACCTTCCCATTATCCCTACTCTCTGTCGCCTTTCGCTCAGCCAACTTCCTAACCAAGTCCGTACTTTTCCCTCGATTCCATGGGCTTCTATCTTAGCTAACAGTCTCTTATGTGGGACCTTATCAAATGCCTTCTGGAAGTCCACATCTCAGTCGCTTAGATTATTTGGCACAAATTAATGCATGTTTGAAATGGGAACGAAGGCTGTAGAGGGTCATTTGAACTTTTGTCACCTGGATGGTATCAAATCCGTTTTAGAGTCCGGTTTTCGTCTGGCGCCAAAGGACCAAATTTTCATTTGCCTTCCTCCATCTTTCCTTGTGGCGTTTATGTATGTTGCACAGTCATATAAAAAAACCCCTTTCTCGATAATTTAACGTTCTGGCACCAGCCGATGCTTCCAGGTAAATGATATTTCATCACTTCCTAGACGAACCACCAGAGCCACTGATATCCTTGGTGAAGACACCCTCGCAGTTCCTCCCGGGTCAAATTATCAGGCTGGAATGCACAGCCCCAAAATACTTCTTGGTCTTCACGTACCACTTGTACAAGGAGAGCAGCTGCATCCGTTCCGAGCCTGCTGTCGTTCAGGATCAGCCCGCGGCGTTTGAAGTCAAGGTTGAAAGCAAGAAAGACGAGGGCGAGTACATGTGTGGCTATGAAATGCGCACATCTGGGCAGCTGTATAACTCATCGCTCAGCGACCCTCTGAAGGTGACTGTAATCGGTAAGTGCAGACGCCCGTAAATGTTTATTTTTGCACAAGTGAAGAAAAAAGGGGCACGGGGAGAGAGCGGGAATATGGTGTTGAGATAGAGGATCAGCCATGATCGTATCGAATGGCGGGGCAGGCTCGAAGGGCCGAATGGCCTGCTCCTGCTCCTGTTTTCCATGTTTCGATATATCTCCGTCGTCTCCCATCAATGGGTGAGGGAGCTCGATTCCTATCAACAGAGCAGGACTGTTGTGTGCTGCATGGAGGGAAAGTAGAGAGTGAGGAGGACATACAAAACCTACAAGGGGATATCGACAGGCTGGGTGAGTGGGCGGAGATTTGGCAGATGCAATACAATATTGGAAAATGTGAGGTTATGCACTTTGGCAGGAAAAAACAGAGAGCAAGTTATTATCTTAATGGCGAGAAACTGGAAAGTACTGCAGTACAAAGGGATCTGGGGGTCCTAGTGCAAGAAAATCAAAAAGTTAGTATGCAGGTGCAGCAGGTGATCAAGAAGGCAAACAGAATGTTGGCTTTTATTGCTCGGGGGATCGAATATAAAAACAGGGAGGTATTGCTGCAGTTATATAAGGTATTGGTGAGACCGCACCTGGAATACTGCATACAGTTTTGGTGTCCATACTTGAGAAAAGACATACTTGCTCTCGAGGCAGTACAAAGAAGGTTCACTCGGTTAATCCCGGGGATGAGGGGGTGGACATATGAGGAGAGGTTGAGTAGATTGGGACTCTACTCATTGGAGTTCAGAAGAATGAGAGGCGATCTTATTGAAACATATAAGATTGTGAAGGGGCTTGATCGGGTGGATGCGGTAAGGATGTTCCCAAGGATGGGTGAAACTAGAACTAGGGGGCATAATCTTAGAATAAGGGGCTGCTCTTTCAAAACTGAGATGAGGAGAAACTTCTTCACTCAGAGGGTAGTAGGTCTGTGGAATTTGCTGCCCCAGGAAGCTACATCATTAAATAAATTTAAAACAGAAATAGACAGTTCCCTAGAAGTAAAGGGAATTAGGGGTTACGGGGAGCGGGCAGGAAATTGGACATGAATTTAGATTTGAGGTTAGGATCAGATCAGCCATGATCTTATTGAATGGCGGAGCAGGCTCGAGGGGCCGATTGGCCTACTCCTGCTCCTATTTCTTACGTTCTTATTTGATGCTCTCTTGTGATATTACGCAGATGATTTGAAGCTGAGACTTGTTGACGGGCCAGATCCATGTTCTGGAAGGATGGAAGGTTACGCAAATGGCACCTGGGGGACAGTTTGCGACTACCAGTGGGACTTGCCAGATGCCGAGGTGGTCTGCAGGCAGCTGCGTTGTGGATTCGTTCAGTCGGCGACTCGCAGCGGATATTTCGGGGAAGGGACTGGTCCCGTGTGGGGCAGTAACGTTCAGTGCAATGGCACAGAGCCGTACCTGTGGGTCTGTCCTTTCGAGCACGCCAACCAGCGCTCGTGCCCCATGACGAACGACGCTGGAGTCATTTGTTCAGGTGGGAGCGTGCTCGGAGTCTTCGAGTGCCATCGATGAGTTGCGGCTTTCTGTTATTTTGCGTCCCTTTGAAATATGCTTGAGTACAAGGACTGCAACGTTAACTATGGGTCGTTGCGTTGACAGGGTGGGTGGAATTAGGCTTAGTGGCCGATGCAAAACGGGCGGGTACATCGGAACGTAAGAAATAGGAGCAGGAGTAGGCCGTTCGGCCCCTCGAGCCTGCTCCGCCATTCAATCAGATCCCGCCCGCTCCCCATATCCTTTGATTCCCCGAGAGTCTAAAAATCTATCCATCTCAGCCTTGAATATACTCAACGACTGAGCATCCACAGCCCTCTGGGGTAGAGAATTCCAAAGATTCACAACCCTCTGAGTGAAGAAATTCCTCCTCATCTCAGTCTTGAATGGCCGACCCCTTATCCTGAGACTATGCCCCCTCGTTCTAGACTCTCCAGCCAGGGGGAAACAGCCTCTCAGCATCTACCCTGTTAAACCCCCTCAGAATCTTATATGTTTCAATGTGATCACCTCTCATTCTTCGAAACTCCAGAGAGTATCGGCCCATTCTACTCAACCTCTCCTCATAGGACAACCCTCTCCTCCCAGGAATCAATCTAGTGAACCTTCATTGCACCGCCTCTAAGGCAAGTATCTCCTTCCTTAGATAAGGAGACCAAAACTGTACACAGTACTCCAGGTGAGGTCTCACCAAAGCCCTGGACAATTGCAGCAAGACTTCCTCACTCTTGTACTCCAACCCCCTACAATAAAGTCCAACATTCCATTTGATTTCCTAATTGCTTGCTGTACCTCCATGTTAACTTTTTGTGTTTCTTGTACGAGGACACCCAAATCCCTCTGAACACCAACATTTAATAGTTTCTCACCATTTAAAAATATTCTGTTTTTCTATTCTTCCTACCAAAGTGAATAACCTCACATTTCCCCACATTATACTCCATCTGCCACCTTCTTACCCACTCACTTAACCTGTCTATATCCCTTTGCAGACTCTGTGTCCTCCTCACAGCTTACTTTCCCACCTAGCTTTGTATCATCAGCAAACTTGGATACATTACACTCGGTCCCTTCATCTCCGTCATTAATATCGATTGTAAATAGCTGAGGCCCAAGCACTGATCCTTGCGGCACCCCACTAGTTACATCCTGCCAACCTGAGAATGACCCGTTTATTCCTACTCTCTGTTTTCTCTCCTTTAACCAATCCTCTATCCATGCTAATATATTACCCCCAACTCCATGAGCCCTAATCTTGTGTAACAACTTTTAATGTGGCACCTTATCAAATGCCTTTTGAAAATCCAAATATACTACATCCACTGGTTCCCCCTTATCTACCCTACTAGTTACATCCTCAAAGAACTCTAATAAATTTGTTAAACACGATTTCCCTTTCATAAAACCATGTTGACTCTGCCTAATCATATTATGATTTTCTAAGTGCCCTGTTACCACTTCCTTAATAATGGATTCCAGCATTTTCCCAATGACCGATGTCAGGCTAACTGGCCTGTAATTCCCTGTTTTCTTTCTCCCTCCTTTCTTGAATAGTCGGGTCACATCTATAAATATAGATCTGCTTGACCCTATGTCAATTTGCACGTGGCTGAGATAGTAATCCAGAGATTATTACCTTTGAGGTTCTGATTGTCGATTTGGACCCTAGCTCCTCAAACTCCCTCAGCAGAACCTCATTATCAGTTCCGCCTATGTCATCGGTTCCTACATGGACCACGACTACTGGATCCTCCCCCTTATGCTCCAAGTTCTTTTCCGAATTTCTCCGCCAAGGTTCAAACGAAGATCCCTTCAAGGAGTTGCCTTTATAGACGCCGTCAAAATGTTCCCACACATATCCACCAGAGTCGAATATATCTCAAGCTGGGCGCCCTGCTCCACATCCAATGCGGCTCTCACTGACGGCTTGCCCGGTGTAACGTCAGATTAGATATGGGTGGAGACACCTGGGTTCAGGTCTGTTGACGTCAAAGGAATGGAAAATCGCCTAGTTTACTTCCACCAATTTCACGCCCTGACTGCTTTATTCCCTTTTACCGGGACTTACGCTGCGTTTCTTTTAGCCGACTCCTGCCTCCACTCGCCCTTAAGAACCAACCAGGGACACTCGCTGTCAGGCAATCTTGTCGTTCGCTCGGTATCCCAGACAGTCAAAGGGCCATTGCCATATCCGATCCCGTGCGCTGGATAATCGTCGTTTACCTTCTTTCAGATCAGCCACTGAAGCCACAGATTAATATATGGAGGGCACTTGTTAAATACTCGCAAGGAGAAAACATCAGCATCGAATGCTCCTCGCCATCGTTCTACACCGGTGCCATATTCTTCCTGTATAAAGTCAGCGAGCCCACCTACATAAAATCTCTGAAGGCGTCAGCTACGTCCAACAGCGCCAAGTTCACCATGTTCGATATAAACACCGCTCACGAAGGCTACTACAGATGCACCTACCAACTGGAAAGGGACGGAAGGAATCACACCTCACTGCAGAGCGAACAAGTGAGGGTCATCGTGATAGGTAATTCCACTCCTGAAACGCTCGTGGCTGCGGGGGGGGCGGGCGGGCGGGCCTCGGGAAGCCAGAGGATGGCAGATTTGAGATCATTGGCGAAAGGACGAGAGGGGGTGATGAGATTTCCTTAACGCACGGGCACCTGTTTTGTTCTGGAATGCACTGCCATGAAAGGATGGCAATTGTAAACAATTTTACAACACCAAGTTATAGTCCAGCAATTTTATTTTAAATTCACAAGCTTTCGGAGATTTTCTCCTTCCTCAGGCAAATGTTTGCCTGAGGAAGGAGAAAATCTCCGAAAGCTTGTGAATTTAAAATAAAATTGCTGGACTATAACTTGGTGTTGTAAAATTGTTTACAAATGAAAGGATGGGAGGAAGAGATCAAAAGGGCCGTGAAGGGAAACCGGGGAATTAGATGGGACTTTCAAAGAGCCAGTACAGGCACAATGGTCTGAATGGCCACCTTCTATGACCTGTCTGAAAGGGATGTTTACACCTTTCTTTCTTTTACTGATTGTGTTTCTTTTCTGTCTTTGACTTGGTAGGACACGGCTCCAAAGAAAGTCTGGATTATTTCTTCATTTGAATGAATTCAGTAATATGTAGATACTTAGCTCCGAGAGCAGGTCAGAGGCTGGGTATTCTGCGGCGAGTGACTCACCTCCTGACTCCCCAAAGCCTTTCCACCATCTACAAGGCACAAGTCAGGAGTGTGATGGAATACTCTCCACTTGCCTGGATGAGTGCAGCTCCAACAACGCTCAAGAAGCTCGACACCATCCAGGGCAAAGCAGCCCGCTTGATTGGCACCCCATCCACCACCCTAAACATTCACTCCCTTCACCACCGGCGCACCGTGGCTGCAGTGTGGACCATCCACAGGATGCACTGCAGCAACTCGCCAAGGCTTCTTCGACAGCACCTCCCAAACCCGCGACCTCTCCCACCGAGAAAGACAAGGGCAGCAGGCACATGGGAACAACACCACCTGCACGTTCCCCTCCAAGTCACACACCATCCCGACTTGGAAATATATCGGCCGTTCCTTCATCATCGCTGGGTCAAAATCCTGGAACTCCCTTCCTAACAGCACTGTGGGAGAACCTTCACCACACGGACTGCAGCGGTTCAAGAAGGCGGCTCACCACCACCTTCTCAAGGGGCAATTAGGGATGGGCAATAAATGCCGGCCTCGCCAGCGACGCCCACATCCCATGAGCGAATAAAGAATGCTAAGCCCACGATGGCAAAAGGAATAGAAGGATATGTTGATAGGGTGAGATGAAGTAAGGTGGGAGAAAGCTCGTGAACCATCATAGTCCTGTTGGGCCGAATGGCCTGTTTCTGTGCAGTAAATACTATATAATACTCTGTAAATACTATGTATTGGACACTGATTGAGCAAGATAAAAATGTGTAATGATATATTTTCAGATAAACCACCAAAACCAACCATTGAGCTGTTGAGACCAACTGGTGTATTTTCGATTGGCGAGACTGCAAGTGTCCGGTGTTCAGCCCACAATGCATACACCGGTGTGATTTTTGTACTGTCGAAAGTTTTAAACAGTGCCTACATCACGTCCGCCGTTGCAAAGACAGCAGGTTTCTCAACTGTCCTTACCATCAAAGACTTAAGATCGAAAGACGAGGGAGATTACATTTGCCTGTATCAAATAAAGAGATCGGGGAGACTATTCAACTCAACACAGAGTGAACGCAGGAAGTTACTTGTGTCAGGTGAGTGTCTTACGTCTCGACAGACGCGAGCAGCTATGAGCAACAATGATAACTGGCTGGGGGTTGCAGGGAGAACGTCAAAGCCTTGGAGAGGGTGCAAAGGAGGTCTACCAGAAAAATACCGGGGCTGTGGGACTTCTCCAGTTGCGCGGCCAGACTGGAGAAGGTGCGTTTGGTCTCGATGGAGACGAGAAGGTTCAAGGGGGATTTATCGGAATGGTACCAGGGATGAGAATCTTCAGTCACGTGGGGAGACTGGAGAAGCTGGGATTGTTCTCCTCGGAACAGAGAAGGTTGAGGGGAGATTTAATTGGGGTGCTCGAACTCATGAAGGATTTTGATGGAGTGAATGTGGAGATGTTGTTTCCAATGGGTCGAAGGGTTGGTGACCAGAGGACACCGACTTAAGGTGATCGGCAAAAGAACCAGAGGGGAGAGGAGGAGATTTGTTTTAAGGTAATAAGTTGTTCTGATCTATAGTGCGCTGCCTGTAAGGGTGTATGAAGCAGATTCAATAATAACTACCAGAAGGTTGTATACTTGAAGAGAGACAATTTAAAGGTCAAGGGGGAAAGAGTCGGGAGTGGGAGGAATTGGAGAGCTCTTTCAAGGAGCCAGCACAGGCACGATGGGCTGAATGGGCAGGGTGCACTGCAGCAACTCGCCAAGGCTTCTTCGACAGCACCTCCCAAACCCGCGACCTCTCACACCGAGAAGGACAAGGGCAGCAGGCACATGGGGACAACACCACCCGCACGTTCCCCTCCGAGTCACACACCATCCCGACTTGGAAATATATCGGCCGTTCCCTCATCGTCGCTGGGTCAAAATCCTGGAACTCCCTTCCCAACGGCACTGTGGGAGAACCTTCACCACACGGACTGCAGCGGTTCAAGAAGGCGGCTCACCACCACCTTCTCAAGGGGCAATTAGGGATGGGCAATAAATGCCGGCCTCGCCAGCGACGCCCGCATCCCATGAACGAATGAAGAAAAAAGTTACTGAAAGCAATGTTGGGTCCAGAAGTTCCAAACGACATGCCTTACATCATTTGGTGAAACACGGAGGGAACAGATGGTCTTCCAGGTCACAATTGGACCAATGAAAATGAATAGTTATTTTGGGGTTACAAACATTCATCTTGTTCCATCAACTGAAGTAATAATCTCTCCATTTCACCTGAATAGCGAAATTCCGATTGATAAAATAAACCTTTCGGAGTGGTTTTGTCTGGTCTGACCTACAAACACCCAACCGCCAAGCCCACCGCTGAAAAGCATAAGTTTGGAAGTTTAATGTCAGTGGGAAATTTACGCATTTTGTTTCTTGCTCAGTGAGGCTCGCTGTCGAAACAATCTTTAAATAATGACACCAGGTTATGGGGAACGGTGAGTTGTGCAGATGGGAGGAGGAAGTTACAAAGGGACTCATTCAGAGTGACCAACTGCAGATGAGCAAAGGGGATGTGAGTGTGCAGGTACTGAACGCCAGTGCATTGACGCCGAAAGTAATCAAAATAGTGAACGGGATAGCAAGAATAAACCAGTCTTAAACATGCAGCTCCTCTCATGACATCAGGATGTCCTGTAACGCTGCTCAGTCAATTAATAAGTTTTGAACTGCGATCACTGTTATCATGTTCACCTTTAACTCAAGAGGGCACTCGCTGACCTGCGTCAGCTGCCGCTGAGAACACTTCCAAATTAAAATTCTCAATTCCAATCCCTCCATGGCCCTCGCCCCCCCTCCCTATCTCTGTAACCTCCTCCAGCCCCTACAATTCTCATCCTCCTGTTCAAATCCCTCCATGGCCCTCACTCCCCTCCCTATCTCTGTAACCTCCTCCAGCCCCTACAATTCTCATCCTCCTGTTCAAATCCCTCCATGGCCCTCGCCCCCCCTCCCTATCTCTGTAACCTCCTCCAGCCCCTACAATTCTCATCCTCCTGTTCAAATCCCTCCATGGCCCTCGCCCCCCCTCCCTATCTCTGTAACCTCCTCCAGCCCCTACAATTCTCATCCTCCTGTTCAAATCCCTCCATGACCCTCGCCCTACTCCCGATCTCTGTAACCTCCTCCAGCCCCTACAATTCTCATCCTCCTGTTCAAATCCCTCCATGGCCCTCGCCCCCCCCTCCCTATCTCTGTAACCTCCTACGACCCTCCGAGATCTCTGCGCTCCTCCAATTCTGGCCTCTTGCGTATCCCCCGATTCCCATCGCTCCACCATTGGCGGCCGTGCCTTCAGCTGCCTGGGCCCTGAGCTCTGGAATTCCCTCCCTAAACCTCTCCCCCTCTCTCTCCTCCTTTAAGACGCTCCTTAAAACCTCCCTCTTTGACCGAGCTTTTGGTCACCTGTCCCTAATATCTCCTGATGTGTCTCGGGGTCAGATTTAGTCTGTTAATCGCTCCTGGGAATCGTTCTTGGGACATTTCACTCTGTTAAAGGCGATATATAATTGCAGTTTGTAAGTCTTGTGTTGGTTGAGGGGTTGAGGGATAAATATTGGCCCCAGGACATCGGGGAGAACTCCCCCCTGCTCTTCTTCCAATAGTGGCCGTGGGATCTTTTACACCCACCCGAGAGGGGCAGACGGGGCCTTCGAAACACGGCACCTCCGACAGTGCAGCACTCCCTCATTACTGGCACCGGGGAGTGTGGGCCTGGATTATGGGGCTCGAGTCCTAGAGTATATCCATCTACCTCCGACAGTGCGGCACTCCCTCAGTACTGGCACCGGGGGAGTGTGGGCCTGGATTATGGGGCTCGAGTCCTAGAGTATATCCATCTCCCTCTGACAGTGCGGCACTCCCTCAGTACTGGCACCGGGGAGTGTGGGCCTGGATTATGGGGCTCGAGTCCTAGAGTATATCCATCTACCTCAGACAGTGCAGCACTCCCTCAGTACTGGCACCGGGGACTGTGGGCCTGGATTATGGGGCTCGAGTCCTAGAGTATATCCATCTACCTCCGACAGTGCAGCACTCCCTCAGAGCCTTGGTCTCCAATGTTTTGCGTTCAGTTCTGGGCACTGGACGTCATGAAGTTTGGTCCTAGTGGGAGTGCAATTCAGATAGTGGGAAAACGGGATGTATTTCCTTGAGTTCAGAAGTTTGAGGGGTGATCTTAATGTAGGTGTTTAAAATGATAAAAGCTTTCGATAGAGCAGAAACAGACAAACTCTTTCCTCTCGTGGGTGTTTATAGATCAATGAGTCACAACCGTAAAGTTGGAATTGGGCCATTGAGGAGTGAAATCAGAACGCATGTTTAAACCCGTCGAATTCTCGAACTGTCTCACCCCAAAGGGCTGTAGGCGTTGGGTCAATTGAATTGGGAGTTGATCTAACTGCATGACGGAACGGACTCGAAGGGCTGAATGGCCTCCTGTTCCTCCTCTGTTCCTATCAAGGGACGTGGGGAAAAAGCGGGAACAGGGTACCGAGTTGGACGATCATCCATGATCGTCTTGAATGGCGGAGCAGGCCCCGAAGGGCCTAACGGCCGACTCTTGCTCCTATTTTCTATGATTCTATGTGTTGAGACACTTAATTATCCAGTGGTGGATATGGCAGTCTAGTCGGTTAAGTTACTGGTCTCGTAATGCAGGATAATTCCAAGATGGCGCGTTCAAACGCCACCATAGCAATTAAAGAATTTGAATTCCATTTTTATCACCTGGAAATGAAATGCAGATATCATTAAACTGTTAAATTACAGTCACAACCCAACAGGTCCATCATTGTCCTTTAGGGGAGCTGTACTTAACTCCAGTTGGGTGCCAACATGGTTAAATCAATTGGCCTCTGAATGGGCCTAGCAAAGCATTCCGTTGAGTCAAATAACTACCAGTGGTTCCAGAAGAAGGCCCACCATCGGCTTGTCAGGGCAACTAGGGATGGGCAATAAATGCCCACATCCCGGGAATGCCGGAATAAAAGTTACATTGAGAACCTAACGCTTGAATTTATCT
The DNA here is from genome assembly GCF_035084215.1 of Heptranchias perlo. Classification (NCBI taxonomy): domain Eukaryota; kingdom Metazoa; phylum Chordata; class Chondrichthyes; order Hexanchiformes; family Hexanchidae; genus Heptranchias; species Heptranchias perlo. The sequence goes on from NW_027138678.1 coordinate 462,321, forward strand.
TCCCAGATGAGCTGCAGAGTCCGGATATCGTCTTACTGCGAGCGTCTGGTCAATACATACAGGGGCAGGCTGCCGACATCAAATGTTCGGCCCCAAAGGTCTACTCGATGTTGACCTTCTCCCTGTACAAAATCGGCAGCACTGCTGTCATCGTGTCCTTCGGGCCAACGTCGAACTCGAGTGTAGTTCTGACAATCCCAAACATGAAGAGCACCGATGAAGGTTCTTACAGCTGTATGTACCTGACCACCATGTCAGGCCGAAGTTACACCTCAACTCGCAGCGAATTGGTGAACATAACTTTAACACGTAAGTGCGACCGACCCAACAATAATTATCGTTACAGTTGTCAAAAATTGTTCCTGTGTTCTGACACCTTTATAAAGAATCACATTTAGACAAGTGCCAGGCAATGACCATCTCCAACATGAGAGAGTCTGACCACCTCCCCTTGACATTCAACGGCATTACCATCGCCGAATCCCCCACCATCAACATCCTGGGGGTCACCATTGACCAGAAACTGAACTGGACCAGCCACATAAATACTGTGGCTACAAGAGCAGGTCAGAGGCTGGGTATTCTGTGGCGAGTGACTCACCTCCTGACTCCCCAAAGCCTTTCCACCATCTACAAGGCACAAGTCAGGAGTGTGATGGAATACTCTCCACTTGCCTGGATGAGTGCAGCTCCAACAACACTCGAGAAGCTCGACACCATCCAGGACAAAGCAGCCCGCTTGATTGGCACCCCATCCACCACCCTAAACATTCACTCCCTTCACCACCGGCGCACCGTGGCTGCAGTGTGGACCATCCACAGGATGCACTGCAGCAACTCGCCAAGGCTTCTTCGACAGCACCTCCCAAACCCGCGACCTCTCCCACCGAGAAGGACAAGAGCAGCAGGCACATGGGAACAACACCACCTGCACGTTCCCCTCCAAGTCACGCACCATCCCGACTTGGAAATATATCGGCCGTTCCTTCATCGTCGCTGGGTCAAAATCCTGGAACTCCCTTCCTAACAGCACTGTGGGAGAACCTTCACCACACGGACTGCAGCGGTTCAAGAAGGCGGCTCACCACCACCTTCTCAAGGGGCAATTAGGGATGGGCAATGAATGCCGGCCTCGCCAGCGACGCCCACACCCCATGAACGAATAATAAAAAAAGATTTGAAATGTGCGGCTCTTCTACTGACCCTGCTCGTGATTTTCTCGCACATGAACGCTGCGGCGAATACAGCAGGTCAGAGGCTGGGTATTCGGTGATGATTGGCCCACCAGATGACTTACCGATGTCTCTCCACCATCTACAAGGCACAAGTCAAGAGTGTGTTGGAATGGTCTCCATCCGCCTGGATGGGAGCAACTCCAACAACACTCCACTTGATTGGCAACCCACCCACTGGATGAAATATGCACGCCCTCCGCACTAGTGTACGGTGGCTGCAGTGTGGACCATCCACAGGATGCACTGCAGCAACTCGCCAAGGCTTCTTCGACAGCACCTCCCAAACCCATGACCTCTGCCACCCAGAAGGGCAATTAGGGATGGGCAATAAATGCCCATCCCAAATAAACACCCATCCCGACTTGGACGCACATCGGCCGTTCCTTCACTGTGGCACTCACTACCTAGCAGCACTGCAGGAGCAAATTTACCACCAGCACTTCAACAAAGGCAGCCAGGGATGGGCAATAAATGCCAGCGACAAGGGCAATAACCATTTGGGGAGGGCAAACAAGGCAAAGGAGTACACAATAAATGGGAGGATACTGAGAGGTGTAGAGGGAGTGAGGGACCTTGGAGTGCATGTCCACAGATCCCTGAAGGTAGCAGGACAGGTAGATAAGGTGGTTAAGAAGGCATGGGGGATACTTTCCCTTATTAGCCGAGGCATAGAATATAAGAGCAGGGAGGTTACGCTAGAACTGTATAAAACACTAGTTAGGCCACAGCTTGAGTACTGGGTACAGTTCTGGTCACCACATTACAGGAAGGATGTGATCGCACTAGAGAGGGTGCAGAGGAGATTTACGAGGATGTTGCCAGGACTGGAGAGTTTTAGCTTCGAGGAAAGATTGGATAGGCTGGGGTTGTTTTCCTTGGAACAGAGGAGGCTGAGGGGAGATTTAATTGAGGTGCATAAAATTATGAGGGGCCTCGATAGAGTGGACAGGAAGGACCTATTTCCCTTAGCGGAGAGGTCAATAACCAGGGGGCATAGATTTAAAGTGATTGGTAGAAGGATTAGAGGGGAGCTGAGGAGAAATGTTTTCACCCAGAGGGTGGTGGGGGTCTGGAACTCACTGCCTGAGAGGGTGGGAGAGGCAGAAACCCTCAACTCATTTAAAAAATCCCTGGACGTGCACCTGAAGAGCCGTGACCCACAGGGATATGGACCGAGTGCGGGATTAGACCGGGTGGCTCATTTTCGGCCAGCACGGACACGACGGGCCGAATGGCCTCCTTCTGTGCCCTAAATCTTCAATCACTCTACGATCCTACGCCCGAGATTCAACAAATAAGACGGTTGGCTTAAGCAGCCTTGAAAGTCGGAATCTCCAGTTCAGCATTTCTCTGCAGGCGCCAAATTGCTTTCTTGAATCGTTGGGGTTAGAAATTCGACTTTAGACGGGAGCGCGAAACGAAACTGGCCGGAGGGCATCGGCCGC